>NC_063256.1:33725944-34033980 GCF_019578655.1 Ricinus communis | reverse complement strand
AAATCTCTTTTTTTTAAAAGAGAAGTTTTAAATTTTAAGTCTTAGTATGTGTTTAATTATTTTATACTTGTAAATTATTAAATGTAAGTAAAATATATCAAGCTGTTCAAATTTCTTTTTATTTCTTAGCATCAATAAATTTATGGGAACTTTCAAAAAGTATACTAAAAAAAGAGATCATTTTTACCTTGTAAATATTATTTTTCAAAAATTTTATTTTTTAATTTTTTTAGATTTATAGTATAATTATTTTTCAGTTATTTTTTATTTTTTAATTATTTTTAATTATTTTCTAGTTGGTCTCGATTGTTTTTCAATTGTTTCAGTGGTTTTATCTATAAAAAAATCATAAAAAGTAAAAAGTAACCAAAACTGTAAATTTAAAAACCATATTTTTGATATTTTAACACAATAAAAGTTAAGAATTAAAAAAAAATCATAAATTTGATTAAAAGATATCTGATATTTTTTCTAAGCTTATTACATCACAAAATTTTATTTGTTATTTATGTGGTTGTAAAATTTACTAGTTATAAAATCTTAAACTATTTTCAAAAAGTATATATTCTACCAAAAATTTATATTAATTTAAGAAATGTATTATACTAAGATATTCATCAGTTTAATAGTAATTTAGTAAAACTCATTGAATTTAGTATAATGTAGTAGACTTGTTATCATATTAGAAAACTTATTAATTTATTTTTTTATATTTAATTGCGCCTCAATCTTAGTTCGACCTTTGATATTGATCCTTACTCAATTTTTATAATTATTTAGACATTTATTTTTATGTTTTTACTTTCAGTCTTTCTCAGCTTTAATTTTATATTTGTTATAGTTTCATTTAGAAGGATGTACAATTACATACAGTTATTATCAAAATTATTTTGACTCATCACTCTAGGAGAATTGGCAAAACATTTTACTCTTCAACCATTTCTATCTGGATTGAGTTTGAAAATTTCGTTGTTGAGTTACAATTAAAATAAAATCGATAAATATCTATAGATTTAGTTTAGCAGTAGATGTATAATTTAGTTTAAGTTTAAATAAATTTTTAAGTTTAAGACTTTTTTTCGTTTATAAATGAAAAAAGTCGATTAGACAAACTAATTATATTTATAAAGAAAAAGAAGATAAATTATTGGAAACTACAAACAACATGAAACTATTATCTATTATGATATTTGACAATTTGATACTTTCATAATTAGTATCAAACTTGTCTTACTCATAACATGGATCTTACACTAGGTGAAATTGCCTACTTCATATACAACTCAATTACTCATAACTTAAGAAACCATTTTGTCAAGGGGAGTGGCCTACCCAACTGGCAAAAAATACTGCTCAATACCCTCTAAATTAGGGATTAATTACAGAAAACAAAAAAGAAAAATCAATGGTGAAGAAACTAAAGAAAGAAACTTCCAAAGAAGATTTTTTTTTTTTTCTTTTTTTTCATTTCATTAATCTCCACAAGCTTGTCAGGTCACATAGGGCCCTCTAAAGCAGGTGCTAACATCAAATTATCCATGACATTGATGTATTAGCTTTCCTTTGTGATCATATAAAGTGAGTGAAGACAACATCATTTTCTACAAGGAAAAAAAAAAAGAATTTAAAGAAATCAAGATCACTCCACATATAGGATATGTTCACCCTCCACCTTAATTTCCATGGCCCAGTAGTCAGCTCCTCCTACCAGTTTGACTATGTAGTTTTAATTGATTTATTGTTGATTAGACTTGAGGTTGATGGCAACACATTTGCAAAACTTATATATATATATATATATATATATATATAAGATGTATCAAAGTTTTATGCAATAGAATTGATTGTATGAGGTGTATGGGAGGTGTGATTACTATTAAATTATTTTAGTTATCTATATATAGTGAAGTGGAAATAGAGAGAAAGTAAAATAAAAAGTTATATAATCTAAGAATTTAAATAGATAAAATTATTAAAGAGTATAAAATTATTTTAAAAAGTAAATACAATTTAAAAAGAGTATTTTTACTATTCATTTACTTGTGATTTTAATTTTAAATTTTTATTTATATGTGTTAAACTATGTGAATAAACTTTAAGTTTTATAATGTAACTAGTCTCCATCATTGGATTGTTAATAATGATTGTATATCCACAATAAATCTATCTTGCTATCTTTGCAAATTTTATAATTATATTTTGAGTATATCAACCATTTAAAATTATATTTGTTTCTAATGTTTGTGTAATCTCTCCTTATTTTTTTCTCTTAATTTGCTAATATCAATTACTTGATCAACTGAGTATTTTGTAATTATAGGTGTTTAGTCTTTTTTATACTTTTTTTTTTAAAGTTAATATCATAATTTTTTTAATCTAATTTAGAGGTATAATTATTTAATTTTTTACACACACATGCATCTCTATATAATTTATAAAATATTTTACTTTGTTATCTTATTTTAATTTTCAATATATAGAATTTATTGAGTAATATTTTATGTTTTTTTTAATTACATATATTTTTAAATACAAAATTATTAAATTTCTAATATTTTTAATAAATTTAAACTCTCAAAATATTATAAAAGTAGGAGACCAACAAAAAAATTTATTCAAAAATTTTCATATTAGTTAATATATTTATGTGTAATCTAAATATAATAATAAAAAATTATCCGCGCAAAGCACGCGGCTATCAAATCTAGTTTGTAATTATAGTTGATCATTTAATCTCTTAATGTAATTAATTTTAGGAATATTTGCTTTCCTTTGTAAGAATAGTTCATTTGTTTTTTTTTTTAAATTGTAAGAATTGAAATATCATCAGAAACTATATTTATTTTCTTATATTTTATATATGCATTAATGCATTTATCAGATGTCGTGTTTGTAATAGTTTGAATAAGCTTTTTGATTATATATTGTCTCTGTAACAAAGAGTTATAAAACTGTACTTATAAACATATATACATGAGATAAGTGAAAATAAGAAGATAATGCTAACTCTATACAAAGATAACAATAAGATAATAAATACATAAAATACAATAGTTATGAGAAGATTATCCCTTAACACCCCTCTTCAAGCTGAGACGCACTAGAAAGTAGGCGAAGCTTGTTTTGATGTTTTTCAAATAATATGCAACCCCAAAAGGCTTTGTGAGTATATCAGCAATCTCAGCCCAGACTGAAGTTGCTCATCTAGGTATTATTGATAAAGCATTTGTCCTATATTTGCAACCTCTAAGAATAATACTTGAATTATTGATACAAGTTTATGGAATCATATGACTAGGGAGGTGTTAAAAAGGTTCTTGAATTGATTAAAAAGAAAAACAAAAGAAAAAAAAAAAAGAGTTTTAAGGACTTTTTTAAATCACAAATAAACCTGAAGGATCTAAACCCAAAAAAAATTGAGAAATTCAAGGTCTTGGAAATGGGTTTTGCCATAAAGTTACTTGAAGTCCTTTTTTGCTAGCTAGCTAATACATTCATGAGTGCAAAAAGCACTACTACTACAAGCTTCTTGCAAAAGTTACTCCTTGGAAGAACAAGGGAAAGTAAATTCAAATGATTTTTATATAACCTATTTCCTCATGGCCCAAAAATTGATATTACAAATATAATCTCTCTCTCCCTCTCTCTCTCTCTCTCTGTCTGTCTCTCTTTCTCTCTGTGATGTTGTAAATATATGCAACATATTAAACAAGTAACACCCAAAGCTCCAACAGAAACATGCCTCTCTTATTAATTTCCCTCTCTCTCTTTCTTTCTGGTTCTTGAGAGGTTTCTTTCCCAAACAAAAACATGGGCTCTGAAATCTGCATCCTAACACCGTCTGAACCATATTTAATAGCCTTCAACAGCTTCAGGCACCAAACCCTATGCAATTTGACTCTCACTTCCTCTCATTGACCATTCATCCTCAACTTTTCACACAATCTTTCTTGAAACAACACTCCCCGAGAGACAAAAGAAAAGCTACAACAAAAGAACTGCAACTTTCTTGTACTTATCTTGAGTTTCATATAAGATCATAAGACCCCATTTTTAGCACAGATCCAAGAGGGGAATAAAAACCCTTTTGTCCCTTCTTATTTCTTCTTCTTCTGCTGGTGGTGGTGGTGGTGGTTTTCTCTCTAGGGTTTTTTGGTATATCTATATATTATTACTATTACTCTCTATGCATGGTCTGGGTTATTTCTAGCAGATGGGTTTAATGAAGAAAGAGTTCATCACCTTTTTTGCTTTCTTCATTCTTTTGGTACTTGTATTGTTAAAATCTTCATCTTTTGCTGATGGGTTTGGCAGCTTCAAAACTGGGTCTGCTTCTCAGTTTCATCCTGTTCAATCTTCTCATCATCATGGTGGTGGCCTTAAAGGAGATAAAGGAGCTAGTCATGAAAATGGTAACAAAGATGCAGTTTTGGAAGATGAAAAGAGGAAAATCTATACAGGTCCCAATCCTTTACACAACAGATAACCAGATAATGGCATATTTGTATTGCTAGCTTTACATGAAGCTATATATATTGGAGTTTATAAATATATATAGATATATTTATTTTTTAATCTCTAGAGAAAATTAAACTTTTATATTTAATAATTGTTTTGTTTGTTAATGTCTTTGTATTGGCCATAGGATTGGTGTAGTCCTGCAATTGCATATAGAAGCATTTGAGTTATTTATTTATTTATTTAATTCTTAATCATTTCTTATAGTTTGCTTTGATTAACATAATTAAAGTGCCATTTTTAAATTAACATTTGGTACATAAAGAAAATATATAAATTCATCTAAATAGAAAATTATATACACATAAAAATGAGGAAAGATTTAATGATTTTGTTGCCATCAATATAATATTTATTGATGTTGAGATGTACCAGAAAACATTTATGCTGGTTTGGTTTTTTTACTTTTGGTGGTTGTAAATTTTAATAAGTACCATCCTATTGTCTTCCTCTTTCTTTTAATGGACTTGCTGTTATTAATAAGTATGTTTTTCTTTTTTCCTTCTGTTCTTCTTTTAATTTTATCTTTTTTTTTTTAATATATAGATAAAAGAGAATTACATAGAGAAAGAGATAACAAATATGGGTACATTATAGGCAAAACCGTTAAAAACCCTAATAGCAAAGTGTAAAATAGCAATGTTAAGGATAGAACTAGTAGAAGAAACATCTATAATAAAATATATAAAGCAGTATTAGGATAAGCAACACGTTCGGGTCGACGGATTTTAAATTCGAAATTTTATAAAATCTATCGTTTGGCATCTAAAAAAGTTGTCTAAATCAATGAATTTTAAGAAATCTCTCGTTTCGTTTCGATCTAGAAGATGAAAAAATCTAAAATTCATATTTATTTTTTATTCCGATATAAATCTTAATAAATTTATTTGATTTTAAAATTATAATTATTCTTAAATAAAAATTTATTATTTTTATATTTAACCCAATTGATAACATTTTAAAAAAATTTATAAATTTTAAATTCATATATTTTGGACACTAGATTTCTCCTTTTGTATCTCTTTCAAAAATCACTTCCTGTCAATAACACTGTATCTTTAAGAGTCATAGACTCTGAAAGGCTCAGAGATATCACCACATATTAATAAAGAAAAAGGGAATTATAATTTGAATTTAATGCAATATAAAACCATTATTGTATGCCTAACACAGACCTTAGATATTATATATTATTCTCTCTCTAACTCGTATTATTATTTCTAATTAAATGTTTTTGTTGTATAAACAATTAATTATTTTAATGTTTATATTCATTCATTATTATACTCTTATTTGTTTCCACTTTGAAAACATGGAACAGTCATTATTCTTATGGATAATCGAATGTGAACCATGCTTTATATATTAGTTTGTTTTACACAGAAAATATTTTTGAAAAAATAATATATCCTTTTATTATATTATAAAACATTTGAAAATGATTGAAGTACACTAAAAGAATATCACCTTTTCCTTTTATTAATAGACCATTTAAATATTTAAATTTATCCAATTTTCTTTTTAATTTATAATTGAAGATGAACAAGAAATTATAAAACTGATAAAAGTTTGAAAATTATGAATAATTATGTAAAAATTGATGTACTTGGCAGGTTAAAAATTATTAAATATTAGAAGTATTGACTTAAGTTTACTTTTAAAAATAATACACTTATTAAATTTATAAGGATAAAAAAAACTTAAAATAGTTATTGTTCAAAATATATTGTATTATATAGATGTAATTAAAAGTAAATAAATTATTATATAAGAATGAATTTATATTTTAAATAATACTTAATTTTTAATTCAGTAAGTGATTATAGAAAATATATATACTATTTACTCTAAAACAACTTTTAATATCTTTCTATATCAATAAGAATGCAATTACGTAACTTTTATTTTATATTCATTTTGAATCATTAATTAATTAAAATTTAGTGATACACTGAGTGATCCAATAATTAACCTCAAATTACTTTCTTTATTAACGAATGCTTGAGTCGATTTTAATAATATTAATTTCAATTTCACATATATAACCATCGATATCTAGTTAACTCTTTTATATATAATATTTTAATAAATTAATAATTTTATTAATTAATAATTTTTAAAAAATTGACTTAGTTTCACATTAAATAATTAATAATTTTATTATTTAATAATTAATAAATTTTGATAATGATCTTTTTACAATTCTTAATTATTTAATGTGAAACTAAGTCAATTTTTTAAAAATTATTAATTAATAAAATTATTAATTTATTAAAATATTATATATAAAAGAGTTAACTAGATATCGATGGTTATATATGTGAAATTGAAATTAATATTATTAAAATCGACTCAAGCATTCTTCAATAAAGAAAGTAATTTGAGGTTAATTATTGGGTCACTCAGTGTATCACTAAATTTTAATTCATTAATGATTCAAAATGAATATAAAATAAAAGTTACGTATTTATATTTTAAATGTACTTCAACTTCATATTTCAAAAGGTTCTTTTAGCATATATAGTTGAAAAAAATCTATAAATGCAGTTTAAACATAACAACCATATAATTATTTTTACTTGCTTTCTCGTGAGCTTTGAAGATCGACACTTTTATATGTTTTGGTGCTTTTTCATGAACTTTAGATATCGGTACTTTTTCTATATGCTTTTGGGCTCTCTAACGAGCTTTAGGGATCAACACTTTTTATATACCTTGGGGCTCTCTCATGAGTTTTGGAATCTGAATCTTTTTTTATGTGCTTTGGTGCTCTCTCATAATTTTTAAATATTGACACTATTTTATATGTCTTAGTGCTCTTTCATGAGCTTTGGAGATTGTCACTTTTTCTATGTGTCTTGGTGCTTTCTCATAAGATTTGAAGATCAATACTTTTTATATGCTTTGGTGCTCTCTCATGAGCTTTGGAGATTGGCACTTTTTTATGTGCTTTTGGAGCTCTCTAATGAGCTTTAGAGGTCGACATTCTTTTATATGCTTTGGTGCTCTCTAATGAGCTTTAGAGGTTGATACTCTTTTATATGCTTTGGTGCTCTCTAATGAGTTTTGGAGATCGATACTTCAGGTGATCTCCCATAAGTTATGAAGATTGACACTTTATTATGTGCTTTGGTGCACTCTCATGAGCTTTGGAGATCAACATTTTGTTATGTGCCTTGGTGCTCTCCCATAAGCTTTGAAGGTTGATACTTTATTACGTGCTTTGGTGCTCTCTCATAAGCTTTGAAATCGACACTGTTTATATGCTTTGGTGCTTTCTCATGAGCTTTAGAGATTGACACTTTTTTTTATGTATTTTTGAGGTTCTCTAATGAACTTTGGAGATCGGCACAAAGTCCTACTCCTTGTGAGACTAGGAGGCCTTCAGTCTCTATATAAAGGACTGTAATACAACATATGAGGTACATTGATTATTTTACAATTACTACATACTTTATAACTTAAAACCATTACTGACTTTGCCATCAGAGTGAGTGGCTAGACAATCCCGTCTGGCGCTTATTGTTTCAAGTACACTAGAGATCGTGTCAAACTTAAAGACCTTGTTGATAGCTGGCCTTTCTTGACCAAGTTATCAAATAGCGTCGTCTGTGGAAAAATAATTGATAGTCTTTTTCTACAAAACAAATCACAAGCTAATAACGACAAGTAAGGACACCAATGTTCTTCACCTACAAGTTCATCCAACATCAAGAAGTAAGTACTGCACTTATCTCACCTATTTATCTTTGGTAATTAGCTCCAATAGAAATTATAATACAATACAATAAAGAGGATCAAAACAAGAAAGATGAGCACATGGACATACGAGGCACCAATCTAAATAAGGAAAGAGAGGATCTGAAGATGATAATAGTAGTAAAAAAATGTTAAAGATTGATCTCCAAAACCCATGAGAGAGTACCAAAACACATAAAAAAATATCAATCTCCAAAGCTCATGCGAGAGTTCCAAGGCACATAACAAAATACAGATCTCTAAAGCTCATGAAGAAGCATCAAAGTACGTAACAAAGTGTCAATCTCCAAAGCTCATGAAAGAGCACTAAAGCACATAAAAGGTGTTGATCTCCAAAGATCATGAGGGAGAACTAAGGCACATAACAAAGTCTTGATTTCTAAAGCTCATTAGAGAGCACCAAAGTACGTAACAAAGTGTTGATCTCCAAATCTCATGATAGAGCACCAAGGTACATAACAAAGTGTTAATCTCCAAAGCTCATTAGAGAGCACCAAAGCACAAAAAAGTACTGATCTCTAAAGCTCATGAGAGAGCATCAAGGTACATAACAAAGTGCTAATCTCCAAAGCTCATGAAATAGCACCAAAGTACATAAAAAAGTGTTGATCTCAAGCTCATCATGAGTGTTGACCCTAAAATAATCAATCTAAATGCATGAGCTTATTAAAGATCAAAAGTACACGAACTCATTGAAGAGCAACAATACAAGAGCTCATTAGAGAGTAAAATTACACGAGCTTATCAAAGAGTAGAAGATTAATTCATCGAAATATGTAAATAAACTCCAAGAACTATATAATACTAGTTTATCCAAAATGATTAACAAATTCTAAGGAGAGCATCTCGATAAACTAACCAATCTTTTTAATATCACGATCATTCATAAAGTTATCAATTGTCGTGCATAAATACTCTCTCACTAGAGGATAAGGCTAATAATAACTGACTAAAATATAGGCCGAGCATGACAGAATAGTCCGATCATAAGAGAATAAGTCGAGCATGAAAGAGTAGGCTGAGCATGAACGAATAAGCCGACTATGAAGAATAGGTCGAGCAGACAAGAGTAGGTCGAGCATTTAATGATAACCGAGCATTGCATGCCAAGTTGTCATAACTAAGAAATACGGGGTTAACTAAGTCAAAATTCAAGTACAACAAGAAGTCTTGAAGATCAAATCATAGTCGGACTCTAGTTAGAAATCCGAGCTGATATAGGATTCTATTGTATGACTAAGAAGACTAATCTTAATAGGATTGTAAGACTTTACATTCACAAAGTCCTACCTCTTATAGGACTAGGAGACTTGTCTCAATATAAAGAACTGTGACATAAAATACCAGGTATATTAATTATTCTATGATTACTATATACTTTACAACTTAAAACTATTACCGACTTAGTCATCAGAGGGAGTGGCCGGAAAACTCCATCCAGCGCTTTTTAACCATTATTTCAGGTATATAGGAGCTCGGGTCAGACTTAAAGACCTTGTTATCAATAACAAATACAAAAAAATACAAAACATAAAAGTTATCAATAACAAAAAAAATACAAAACATAAAACATAACAAAGACCTTGTTATCAATAACCATTATTTTCTAATAGCTTACTTTTCTTGACCAAGTTATCAATAACAAATACAAAAAAATTGAAAACTCAAAAAAAAAAAATAACAAAGAAGAAAATGACTACTTCATTTTGTATTCTAACATAAAATATATGGTTATATTTTATAGAATAAAAAAATGTGATTTTTATTTTATACTTTACAACTATTAGAAAATTTTAATTTTTTTTATTTTATCACTCTCGGTGTTAATAGAATGTCACGAATCCAATGAATTAACTAAAAAATGCAAGGATTATAGTAAGCTCATATGAATTTTTTTATTTATTTGAGTTTTTAATTGAATGAGATCGGTTCTTTTCTTTTAGGTCCGATTCTAATAATACTAGTTGAAAACTCACTTGCATAAAACCAATTGACTTATGTTAAGATCTAATTTTCTCCATTTGTCACATGATTGTTAAGATCATCTTCAAACACAATAGTATTAGATCATCTTCATATTTTTATTTGTTATTTATTTGATTTTCTAATTAGATAAAACTATATTTTTTTTCTCTTGGATTATGGTCGAACCAACATATCAGTCTGTTTTTAATGATACTAATTAGAACCCTACTTTGTACAAAATCACTTGACTTATTTTAAAATTTAATTTTCTCTATTTATATGTCAGTCATCTTCAAATATAATTAAACTCCGAATCTATTTTTAGCTCCAATACTATGTGAAAACTTTATAAATCTTAAAAGGGCTAAATAAGATTATATATCAATAGCCATATATAAAGGATCGGAACTTTATTGTGCACTCGATCTTCTCCACTTATATATTACTTGCTTTTCTTACTCATCCAATATGAGCTTTCTAATTCCATCTCCAAACAATATTGACTTGCACTTCTGAAAAAAAAAAGAAAAAAGAGAAAAATCATTCTTTTAAATATTATTTATTTTCTTATGATATGGGAAATGTTTTTTATTAACATATTTCTCTAGATGCACTAATAATTCGAACGTTATAAATTTTTTTTTTGAAAAATATTCATGGAGCCTAAGGCATAAAGAAAGAGATGTAATATCGGTCTCTCTTAATAGTGGGAGCGCAAACACATAATATTATATTGAGGACAGTGCAATGGAAGAGCTGATGATGCAGTGATGACATAATATATGGATTACCTTCTAAAGAGTGTAAACCATTATGAATTCAGCAAGTGAAGCATTTTATAATAGATAAATATAATTTTTTAATTGCTTTTTATAAGCATTTGGTTGAAATTTATAAAATTTATTTAAGAATTTGAAATTTATATACTTTAAATGGAGCGAAAGTCAATTTAGCATCCTATACAATTAAATTTATAATTTATAAAGATTTATAAAATTTATTTAAAAATTTAAAATTTATATACTTTAAATGGAGCGAAGGTCAATTTAGCATTCTATATAATTAAATTTATGTAAATTTAATTATAGCTAAATTAGATTTTAATAAAATTACTGAAATTTTTAAATGAATTTCATATTAGCAAGTCATAAACATTCTATAACAACCAAGTATTTTTTTTAATTGTATTATTTTTATTTTATTTTCCTTTTCATGTTTTTTTTTTCAAATAAAATTAAATTTTTTTTTATAAGTTTCAACCAGTAATTAATTTGTCAAAGCCTAAAATGAAAATTTCAATTTCAAAAAGTGGCATATCAAATTAAACTTAGAAAATAATACTTCTTTAATATGGGTTACTATATATGCTCACATTCTGTAGAGATGCATAAAATGAAGATTTTTAAGACTGTTCATGCCTCTAAGAACCCAAATAGCCCCCACCCAATTTTTATCTAAATTTATAAAATATTGAATAATAATTGTTTAAAATATACATGTGAAAATTAATTTCTCAAAAATTTATTAATAATATTAAATAAAAGAGATGAACTGTCTAAAACAAGTCTAATCAATATTTATCTTTAAGAGTACATAATAGAAGTAGCCATTCTTTTATCTCATAAAAAAAATAATGATAAAATCTGACTTAGATCGAAAAATTCAAATAAAACCTTTTAAATTCTCACAAATAGAAATATATATAAAAATAATAATAAATTAACTTTATTATTTAAAAAATATTTAAGGCGAACATCAAAATACCTTTTTAATTTTCATAAAATTTCAATCACAAACGCAAATAAATGAAAGGATAAGAAACTTTTATGTTTTGGATTATGGGAAGTAAATTAATTTCCAACATCATTCCCTTGAGAATACCAAAGACACATAAAGTTTATAGAAGTCTCAATTGGCATGCTGGCAAACCAACAGTAACCAAAATGTAAACAGGAATGCTGCATCAGAAGAGTATCTAACTAGATTAATTTCCAACCACTTTCTATAGTAGAAGCCTCTCATGTTTAAGTATCAGTCATGAAGAGTTCCCAGGATATCTTCATCTCGGTACAGATGATACCTGAAAATAATATATTATGCCACCAATGAGATCATATATGATAAGCTTTTGCAGTTACTAGACATTAGCAACCTCAGCAAAATCATTGAAGAGAAGTGAAGGTGTGTGACCACTCATAACATATAAAGAAAGCTGCTATGGCTTCTCATGGAAAGCACAAGTATTGTAGGAAACCAAACCGACCGAGAATCACGCACAAAGAAAGCTGCCATTTATTTGTCCAATTCGATAAACTGCGATACTTATTACACATGCATAAAGGAATATCATATCATGCACATGAACAAAATATATGTAGGTAAAGGTAAACCAAATCCATATATATATATATATATTGTCCTATTCACTGTAGATCAGAAAATTTATAGTAAGATATTAAATGCATTTTAGTGATTTGAATTTTGAAATATTAAACAGTTCTATTTTGCAGCTATCAGATATACAGTTGACATAGGAGGTGGTCCATTGAAAAGACTTAAATCCTATTAAGCCACCTTAACCATATAACACCAGTGTCACTTTGGAATCACTGGCAATGCCCCTATGAGCCATTTAGCTGTTACTGCCTACCAGTCTTAAGTTGAGGCAGTTGCCCTCAAAATGCCTAGTAAGCCTCAAAAGAGAATGCGAAAAGATCGATAGGTCAATTCAATTACTTTACTGAATTTTCTACAATACTGTTACAGTCTCCAAGAAAATACCATAAGGATATGATTTCCCAAGTTATATTAGGGAAAGACAAGGACCATAATGTTATAGCTGAGCAAAGAGAAACTCTTCATAATGTATGAAAAGAGTATTGATACGCTATGCCAAAAACAAAAAATGAAATAAAATTATCAAGGAATTAACAGACCAATGCAAACTCATAGAAACAGAATGCATAACAACTTCCAGATGCTCAAACCACTATGGAGAAGAAAATTTCAAGAAGCAGTGAGACTCACTCTTTTTCACCAAGTTTCACTTCAGTGCCTCCGTATTCAGGCAAAAGAACAGTGTCTCCTTCCTTTACAGCAAGAGGAATAAGCTTTCCGTCTTTATCATGAGCTCCAGGACCCACCGCAACAACTTTTCCAGAGTTCAGCTATAATAATCGATCAATGGAAAAAGAATGACAAGATCCAAAGAACAATCAATGAACATGGTGTAGCCAATGATCAAACAAAGGAACAATATATGTTAAGGTCAAAGCAATTGAATCCAGCATAAAGTGTTTAGATCATCAAGAAAATAAAAAAAGCAAGCAGCACGATAAATATTGCCTAACCAATTATGATGAGAAAGGCCAAAATCGAAGATAATTACCAAAACTAACTGCTTATCAAGGAACTCAAGTGATTGTCCTAAAAATGGAAGTTGAGTATTTTCTTTTATTCTTTTTCTTGGTAACATTTTAATCATGTGAGACATATTATAACACCAACACAGGCCACAATTCTCAGCATTAAGGTAGTGCCCAACAGGAAGTGGGCATTTAATCATTAGATTGAAGCTTAGTTTCTTGTATTGTTGGCTTAGAAGAGAAACTTCGAATCAGAATCTTGAAACTATAACTGATGTAAGAGGGCCAGATAACCAAAAGAGATACAGCAAAATCTATTTTAATTGACCCAATACTAATTATGGTCAAATTCATCACCTAACAACATGCATTTGAGATTTATGAAAAAGTGATTTGGAGGAAGAGATCTGATATCTGATTATGGTGGCTTTGATGTTTCAAATTGATGCAAGACAGTTCTTCGAAGTAGAATAAATCAATAGTTGAGATTAGTAATGGTCGACTTGTAGCAACTAGGAGGTCAGTAATAAATTCTTAGGAATCACACTGACTAGGCATTCACCTATTGTGTATTTGTTTCAGCAAACAAGAAACAGATAATTACATCTCAATGGAACACATAAACATCCAAGTTGATTAGCATGAAGATAGAAAATTCGCAACTATAAGAAACAAAATCATCGACCACTAAAATTAATAGTCAAATAAGGACGTACAAAAAGAATTCAAATAATGATGAAACATGTAGAGAAAACACAATCATTTACATAATAGAGATTTGTCACTAGTAGCCCAAAATCAGTAATGACCTAAGATTAATTGCTTAAACATTGGATAGAACATACATAGACATAAACAAATTCAATTTACCAATAACCAAAATTTAATTGAATTCAACTAAGCCTTCATCCCAAGTTAATTAGGTCCGCAATATAGATTCTCTTTCTCCATTCCAAACGATCTTGTGTTACATCTTCAGAAAGAAGCAAGGAAATTAGATCATCTCATACCACTTTTATCCATTTTAGTTAGGTCTACCCCTTGTCGTTTCACTTCATGAACCTTAATATATCAATCTTTTTAACTGGAGTATCCACAGGTCTCAGATTGATATGCTCAAACCATCTCAATCTACATTATCTCCACTTCTCCTCAATGGAAACCACTCGCACCTTTTCCCTAATGGACTCATTATGGACTCTATATATTCTCATATGCCTGTGCATCTCATCTTAACATTTTTTTTTTTCAAAAGAATCTAATTCTTAATCTAGCATGGCAAGGCAAATACAGGCAAAAATAATTGGAACAAATCCTGACATGAATAAGTACATGAATAAGCAAGAATTGAAAAACCAGCTAAAATAAACAAAACCCAGATGGATAATTGGAAGTAAGAGACCAAATAGAGGGAAAAGAAGGAAAAACAAAAAAGGAGACAATATGCACTGGGGCAAAGCTAAGCCAAATTCTCAATCAAACAATATGTATATATAGTTCAACCCAAGACAGGCAAAAACTCCCTTTAATTGCAAAGATTTCAAGAAACACATTGTAATATCATAAGTTAACTAAACAAAATGAACTGTGGTCCTTCACCAAAATAAAAAAATGTAAAGCAAATTTCAAGCAGAAAGAAAAACCTTAGGGGTTTTCTCAGGAAGGAGAATTCCAGAGTTGGTTTTAGAAGGAGGAATTATTTTCTCAACCAAAATGCGATTCAGTGAAGGAATCAAACGCTTTGCCATCTTCACTACAAGTACAATAGCTTCTTCTCCTTCTTGCTTCCTTTTTTTCTTTTTTCTGTTTTTTAAAGTTATGGCAGTGAAGTTTAGGGTTTAAGAAGGATTTTCCTCTCCTGCATGAAAATTCCAAAATTGCCCACTGCTAAACAATTTTTATGTTTAGGAATAAGGTTCGACTTGGCCCCTAATCTTTGCAGTGAGTTCAATGTAGCTATTTTAATCTTTTAGGCCAATTTAGCCCAAAATTAAAATCTCGACATCGGAAAGAGAACGTAACTCGGAACAATTTGCTGAAAAGATGATAAATTAACAATTTTAGCTAATATTTATAACAAGATAAAATCTTAATATTTATCTAAAATAAACTTTAGTTATTAATTTGAATAAAAAAATTTAGTTGTACTCAAATTATTTTTAAATTACAAAAAAGTATTTTAAGAAATCAGTAAATTGTTTTTTATTTTATTTCAGAATTTTCTTTTAATTTTTTAAAAGAGAATGGCTGTTACTCCTCTATTTTTTTCAAGACTAATTTGAACTAAAACGACTAAATTGTCTGATGAGCATGGTCTGATGAGCATACAAAGATTATTCAAAGCATCAAAAAACAAGTTTCTAAAATTTCATGTTTGCATCTAGCTGATCCATCTGCATTCAGAATAGTTGAAACTGGTGCATCATATTTAGGTTATGGTAGAATTCTAAAATAAGTTCAAAGCAATAAAGAATGCATTGTCCAATTTACTTCTGCACACTGGAATGATACTCAAAAAAATTATTCAACCATCAGAAAAGAAATTCTTTCAATAGCCCTATGCATTTGAAAGTTGCAAAGTGATCTTTTAAATCAAAAATTTCTTTTAAAGATTGATTGTAAATTTGAAAAAGAAGTATTACAAAAAGATGTTTAAAATATAGCTTCAAAGTAAATTTTTGCGAGATGGCAAACCATTCTTTCTATTTTTTATTTTGAAATTGAATACATAAGAAGAGATTCAAATTTAATACCAGAATTTCTATCCACAGAGTTCCTTCAAAAACAGGATTGACAATGCCTCGAAAAACAAAAGCAAAGGATAAAAAAGAAAAGCCAAAAGTAAGTTCAAAATCAGTACAAAGCCCAAAGAGGGAGATAATTTCCTCCTCTTCAAAGCCATTTAGAACCTGGATAGAAATCATCCAGGAAGAAATACTTTCTGGCAAAGAAAAACCTGCTAATAAGCAATTTCAAATACAGGAGTGGCTTGCACAACAACCTCTGGAATTTTTAGAAATGGTTCATAAATATTTAAAGACAAAGCCTGTGGCTGACTTTCAGCTAGAAATTTCTCTAAAGTCATCATCTTCTTCAACTAAGGGTAAAGGTATACTCCTTATCTCTCTTTCAAAACCTAAGATAGTAGTTTTCTCACAAAACCTATCTCACGACACTCAAAGCATTTCAAAACCAAATTCTCAAGAAATAGTTTTATCCCAAACAAAACTTTTTAAAGTTAATGAATATATAGAAAAATAAAATTTTCAAAGAATTTTAACTGTTGAGGAAGGATTCTGTATAGAAAGCCCCTCAAAATTAGTTTCAAAAGTTTTCCCTCCAGGATGGTATTTTAAATCCTGGAATAAGGCTAAACCTCAGTCTTATTACCAGTCTATCTTAGAGGTGACTGCCTCTGCAAAGTTCAAATATTTCAAAAAACACAAAGACCATAAAGGCCCAGCCTATTCCACTTGTACTATTCAAAGAATCCTTCACCCTTCAGATTGGGGAAAGGAATTGCATTCTTCAAGATCTTTCCCAACAACTCTTCAAAACATATATCCCTCAAGTCTCAATACCACCTTTAATTACTGGAATTACCAACAAGCCTGGTTCAATACCTTTCTCTTGCAAAATGAAGGACAAAGCCATTCTTGGCTTTTTTTACTTCGATACTAACACAATCCAAACCTTAACTATTATGGTAATGTTCCAGAAATTATAATACCTGAAGTATTCTCCTTATTTAACCTCTTCAAAGCTCATTACAAACCGAATAAAATAGGAAGACAATTCCCCCTATTGCTTCTATTTTGTTCAAACTTCTTCCTCCCTTGGGTATGTGTGTGGTATTTCCATTTTAATCAAGCAGCAGATGGAGAAGTCATTCTTACCCGCAGATTCAAAGTAAAGTGGTGGGGTAAATTCAACCACCAAGAAAAGCTATCTACAAAGATGGTTCAAAATTTTCTTACAAAGAACAGCTTATTGCCCGCACCTAAAGAACAAACTAATTTCCTGGCACATAAGTCTTTTATACTTCCAAAACTAGTAGCAGACCAAATGGAAAAAGATTTCCTACAACTAATCAAACAATTGTCAGAAATCGCCTCCTCTAAAAAAAAGTCTAAAGCCTCGTCATCCTCTTCAAGTACCAGCTCTACAGCCATTCACTTAGATAGTGACTCGAATGAAGATGATTGTTTTAGGACATTCAAGCCCATAAAATAAAATATTAAAAAGCCTTGTAAAGCCCTTGGGCTGAAAACCAGGAATAGCGGCCCATAGTAACATTCTATATAGGCTAAAAGCCCATTTATATATGTATATAAAAAAAAAAGTCTTTTCAAAAGAAAAAGAAGACAAAAGATTCTCTAATCCTGCACTATTGTTTCTGAAAAGAAAAAAGATTCCATTATTTCGAAATATTGCAGACAACTTCTGCTCCATTTCAGAAAAATAATGAAGCCACTTACTCCATTATGAAAAGCATCCAAAGAAATAATTATTGAAGCTGAAGGTTGAAGACCTCTATAAATAAAGAAGATTTCAAAGAAGAAGGCAGACTGAAAAATCACAAGAAAATCTTGTATTCTTCAAGTTCTCTGGAAATTAGTAGAAATATAGTGAGAAAAGAGTGTTGAGAGTGAGAGAGAAAATATTTTCTCTTGTATTCTACAACTCTACTATTGTAAGTTATATTTTTTTTGAAAGCTTTTATTTCAAAGCTTGTATATTTGTTTATTAAATAAGAACTTGTTATTTGATTTACTCTTTGTGCATAATTCGATAACAAGTGTATGCTCTGTGCTTGCCTCGTATGAGGATCTTGCACATCAAAAACTTGATCATTTTCATGATAATAAGCTACAAGTGTTTGCTCTGTGTTTGCCTCGTCTGAGGATCCTGCACATAAAATACATATATATGGATTAAATTTAGTGTAATATATGTAAAATATCTAGGATATTGGAGCAAATTATTCTTTTCATAAAATTTAATCTTGTAATTGTATGGCAAATGATGCGCCATTCACTGGATTAAAAAGTTTGGCGGCTAATTAATGACTGCAAAAAATCAGCAACACGACATGCTGATTTAGCGACAAGGCATACTATTTAGCAATAACTATACAATTTTATTTTATTTTGTCCTTTTTGTAAACCCCATACAGGAGAGGGGTTCAACCGAGCAAAAAAATAAAGTAAGGGGAAGATCAACACTAAAAAGCTTAAGCATTGAAACCTTTTCTAAAATATACTATTTAAATCGTACACTAATATATTTATATACAAAATAATTTTTATCTTTAAATCTTTTAAATAATTATTTAATACCTTGAGTTTTTCTCAATTAAATAATAACTATAAATAATATTAAATTTGAATGGACCGAACATCAATGAACTTTCATTTGAAAGTAAAGTAATGTTTAAATACTCGAGTGTTATATAGATTGTCTTTTTTTATAAAAATAATCGAGTGGTTTATAGATTTAGAATGTGGAACATTCTTGTGTTGCTACATCAGAGCCACATTTGTGTCAAGTTCATAATAAAAATACTATATCAGTATAAATTAAAAATTTAGTATATATATTGAAAATTATCGATAATACAAAAAACATAAATTTTAGATTGAATAAACATGAAATTATACACATATCCTTTATATTTTTTCTATTTAATTTTAGAATAAAACCAACTATATTATCATGAAAGATATATGATATTTGAAAAATATTAATTGCATGAATGTATGTTACTAATATTTTTTTTTTCTTGAAATTATAATGAACAATTTCAAAAAAACAATGACAAACATGGCATGGAATGTTGATTGAATTTATTTGAGAAGGGAATGAATTTTGATAAATGTCAATAAAAATAAGATGTTGGCGGAAACTAATTTTTTGATAGTCTCTTCCCTAATGCACTTTAAGTCTAATCTCGGAATCTAAATCTGACAAATTTAATATATTATAATATACCAATATAATGCTACATATATATTTTCCGGATGCAAAAATAAAATATTTTACTGCGACCTTCATGATAAACTTCCTAGCCACCTCAATTTATTTATTATTTAAATATCTTGTATGCTTATAACTTCTTACACATTTTGCAGCCACTTTGATCAAATGAATAATCTTGATATAGATTGATAATGTGTTTCCAATTCTTTGTTACTTCACATTTTAATCTTCGTTATACTATATTTTCATAGTGTTATTATGCATTTTATAATTCTTTATTATCCTTTTGCTAAGACCCTTTTAATTATACATATCAAAACAACATGAATTTTTCTTTTTGTAACTTTTAATCCATTTAACTAGTAAAAGAATTTTTTTAATACAAAACAAAATTTAAATAAATAAACCGAACAAAGAAAAACAATCAAAATAGGTCTAGCAATCTATATATATATATATATATATATATATAAATTTTGAAACTTAAAATTTTTTTAACATGTATGATTAATTTTTAACACATAAAATTCTTATTTTGACACATGAAATATAAATTTTTATTAAATTATATCTATCAATTTAATTTGATAATTAAAATAATATAAATAGAAAACCAGTTCAAGATAATTACATCAACAAAAAAGGTTGGTTTTTTATGACTAAAAGAAAAATAACAAAGTTAGATGGTCCATGACGAATAAAGCCTGGAATAGATGAAATAAATAAATTGTTCAAGAAACAAATTTTATTGAAATTGATTCCAAAAATAGATTAAATTATTTTAGAAAAATAAAATTAACACATCATCTTTTAACAATTCCTAATTCTAATTCATTCTAACCCAGACGAAGCTTTGATAATTTATTAGAGAACAGAAAGAAGGAAATAATCTTAAGAAATTCCTTGGAAATAAATTTTTAGTTTAAAAATAATAGGCAAAAAAAGTATATAATTTCCAATAGGAATTATTTAAACAAAAAAGAAAAATTAAAATTTTGATTAAGAGGTTGTAAATAATTTATTTCTGAATCAATTTATGGGTTTGTGATATGATTCAAAGATTGAAGACTTGAATTCATAAAATTGCACAGCTTATTCTTATCTCATACAATAAATAAAGTTTCTTTGCTTTTTGTTTTTTATTGAGTTCACTGAACTTTTGAGAAAATACAATTAAGTCCCTATGCTTCATTTTATCTCAAATTGACTCTTAATCTTTAAAAAAAAATGTCCAATTGAATCCAAATCACTAGTAGTGGAACCCACTATAATTCACATCCAATGATAAAATGATACTTAACACTATATATTCTTTTTACTAAAATAATAATAATAATAATAATATCTATTTTGTTTCACTTTCTATTTCACTTTTTTATTTTCCTATTATCCAAACAAACTCAAATTCAACGAGAATGAAAAAAAGAATACAGAAAAATATACTAATCCACCATCATCAAGTTAGGTGATAGTGATGTTCTCCATCAACACCAGCAACAAAATCACCACCATTACTGACTAATTTCTCCATCAAAAACAACAGTAACAAAATAGAAAAATAGAACTGTCACTGCTATATTTTTGAATTTAAAGTCTCTCCTTCGCTTTACTCTACACCAAAATTTCTCAAAGAAAGAAAAAAAAAAAAGGAAGATTGTTGAGTTTAGTATGGGTGCTGAAGTAGAATGGATGGATGTTGCGGTGGCATATGCCCCTGCATATTTTATGAACAGGAAAACATGTGTATGGAGAAGCAATGTCATTGAGAAACTTTACATGCAAATTACATAGAAAATTATAAAATGCGTTAGGGATTGGAATAATAAGTTGAAGAAGAAAAAGAAGAAGAAAGATTAAAGTGATTTAATTATTTTAGTGTTTTTAATTGAATAAAGAAGTAAAATATAGTGCTTACATATCATCATGGTTAACATTTTAAGTAAACTAGAGCTGCAGATAAGCCGAGCTGCTCGCGAGCTATTCTAAATTTGATTCGGTAAAAGTTCGTTTGAGTTTGTTCATCAGAATAAACGAGCTTAGCTTGAGCTTCATTTTCGAGCTCGAACTTAGTAGTACTCGACTCGTCTGAACTCGCAAGCTGGCTCATTTAATGAACTTGTGAGCTGGCTCGTTAAGGAGCACGGACCTGGCTCGTTTAGGAGCTCGCAAGCTCGATTGTGTATTAGCTCAATAAATAAATAAATAAATAATATATTCTAATTAAAAGAGAAAAATAAATAAATGGATCATAAGAACTCAACTTTTATTACATTAAAGTAACAATATATACTAAAAAATTAAATTTTAATTATAAATATCTAATTAAATAATTTTAGTGTTAGTATGCGTTAGTGCTAGTTTAATAATATTGTTAATTAAGTTGACATCTAATTATGTACATTTAATTATTATTAATATCTTACCAATTTAATTTTTTATCATAAATTAATTTAAGTAGAATAATAAAACTACATAATTTTGTGTATAATATAGTTAGCTTAAATCAATAGAGCTTTACTATAAAACTACATAGGAATAAACAAGCATACAATATGTAAATGCTTAAAGATATTACTATAAAATTATGTAGTTTTAGCGTTGAATAAACAAATATATATTATATAAATGATTAAGGATATTTGAAAATTATAGTCTATACATTTGTAAATTAACAAAGCATGAGTAAATATACTTAATATGAAACTTGTAAATAGAGTAAGAACTTTATAAATTAATATAAAAAGTATTATAGTCTAATTGATAGAGGAAAGGTACTAGAGTAAGAATTGTTATAAATTAATATGAGTGAATATTTTTGTAATATGCTTAATGTGAAGCTTATGAAGCTAGGCTCGACTCGTTTGCACTCATAGTCCTTATCGAATTACAAACGGTTTTGGAACGAGTTTGAAATAGAATTCTATGGAGTTTTTTGAACTTTTTCATTTTTTTAATCAACAGCTTGATTTAATTACTTAGTTTCTGAATTTATATGTATATTTTACTTTTATATATAATTTATTTATAATTACAAAATTTATAACTACATATTTGGTAAAAAGAGCTTGCTTAACGAGCTTGAAATCGAACTGAAGCCCCAGCTTAGCTCGTTTATATAAGTACCGAGCAAATAATGAGTCGAACTCGAGTTCATAGTGTTTATATGTACTATCGAGTTAATTATGAGCCGAACTTGAACTGAGCTCGAACATATTAAAGATTACAAATGAGCCGAACTTGAACTCTAAAACAAAAAAAATTATCGAGCTCGAGCTCGTCAATTAAATTTTTTCGAGCTGAACCTGAACAATGAAAAGCTTGGCTCGGTTCGGCTTATTTGCCCCCTAAAGTAGACTCCACCGCTAACTGATGTTCTAACAGTGTTAAAATTAGGGTTTAATTGGATTTTATTACAAAGTTAAAGGGTCTATTTAGGACATTTTAAAATATGAGGGCTCAATTGTACTTTTCCAATTCATTTAAAGGCACTTTTGTACCTACCTTGTGTTCTTAAAATTATTAATTATTAATTATTATCTTTATAGTATTAACTTATACAAAACAATGAATCTCAATTATATATAGATGAGTTCTTATACTTTCCATGAATTAAAAAAATATAAATAAATAATTGTATCTCTATAAATACTTAATTAAATAATAAATAGTTAATTTAAAGAATTAATATAATTATATCTCTATTCGTTTTGCTTTGAAGAAAAGAAAATTTAAAGAAATTTATTTTCTTTTACTTAAATTTCTCTATGATCAACTAACTTATAATATTCCGAATCCTCTAAAATGAAAAAAAAAAACTCAATTGTCATAAATTATATTAATATCTATTAATAATACAAAAATTGAAAGTAGTTGATCAATCTAAAGTTTCAACGACTTGCATTGGCACTGATAGAGAAATATAAATCTTCCATTAATAAAATTAAGAAATATATATTTTAAACAAAAAAAAAGAAATAATTATGTACACTCAAAAAAATATATAAAGTAGAATTTTACTTCAAAAATAAAAATAAAGATCCAGAAGCTCAATAAAATAAAATAAAAATTAAACTATTATGCTGAAGCAAATTAGGAAACCTGCTCCTTAATCCCTTTATGAACTAAATCTCAACCCCAAATAATATTTCTCAAAATACACGAATGATTATCCAAAACCTAAGGTAAGAATTGAACTATTAGGAAAGGAAAGCATTTCCCTCTAATGCAATAAGAGATCTAAGGATACGACGGATCTGTTTGTAATTTGATTAAGTAGTCACAAATTGTAGAAGATAATGCTGATGAAACTATTATCTCCGTCGAATTACTCTCATTATACTCATATATCTAATATATAAAGATCAATTATGAAATTATATTATATCTATTAGTGTTAATTATAACCAATTATATCTAATAAAATTTTTATCTAGTCCTGATGTATACATTATAACTAATAGAAGAGTGACATATACATGTGAATATTATACAGTTTAATATTGAATGATTGACACATAGTCTATTATTTAAAACTAATACATATATGACATCTATCTTGGTGTATAGATGAGAACGCACACGTAATTTTCCTTATATGTATTGTCCATATCTATTTGTCATCAGGCCTAAAATTGACCAATGGTAGTCCTTTTCAACTTCATAAAGAACATATTCATCCTTGGATATACAAGAGTGAAACAGACAATCCTCCACATCTCACAAATTCTCCAAAAGTCTACTCTTTCCTGCATCCCTTGAAGAATTTGCAGGCCAGATGAAAAGCAAAAAGAGATACTTAAAATATGACACATCAGTGATCAATTTTTGCTTTCTGAAATTTAGATTACAATGTTTTCTTCTTCTGAATCAAAATATTTGGCAACTGCATAAGCAACAAGAGAACAAAATAAGCATATAGCTAGGAAGATAACTGTTGTTCAAAACTTTCTCGTCGAGTTTATAAAGTTGCAGGCAGCATCCAAACTCAGCTCTTTATATACCTGGTCAAAGGAAAGAAATCTTTTGGCATAACAACATAAGAAATGGTAAATTGTTATATGATTTTAAAGAATACGGTGCATACTAGTTGCCTGTGAACTTTTTGGAAAGCATTGCAAAATCTCTTAGCCTCAGCTGCACCCATCTATAAATCCACATAACCACGACAAAACTTGTTAGTGTAATAACAACACATTAAAGCATCAATTCTTCACTGAGGAATGAAATATTCTTTTCTTTTTTGAAAACCTAAAGGCTTGTCGCTGTAGATGCTTCTATGGACAAAAGAGGTTTTGACTATATAAGTTTATTAAAGCATTCTTTTCAAGTTTATTGCTTAAATTTTCCCCATAAATATAATGGTAGTCCACTTTTTTCCACATAGTATAAATGTTTTTGTCACTAAAACAACTAAATCCAAGTTTCATAGATGATCTCTAATCATATCAGTATAGACCTCCAACTCATTATTACAACAGTAATTGCTTTCATCTGATCGCTTCAATCGCGAAACAAGCAAGGGTTTGCCCTTTCAACATAGCAGTCAGCTTCACACGACCAACAATATGCCAGAATACAACTAATCGCCGAGTGGCACTAATATCTTCTTCAAAGATCAAAAGTCTATGGTTTACACTTGCATGATAACAAATTAAATATTTACCAAAAGTCGACCAGAATTGCAATTTTATGCCATGTCCAACAACCCATACCAAAGCAAACTGCTCTAGAACTAAGAATTAGTTATTCTCAAACTTGGGACCAAAATCATAGTGTTTCAATTAAACTGTTGATCTATATTCTTACAATGTGATTCAGTTTAGCTACTTGTAGACCATTGATATTTCACGACCTGAACAATTGTGCTCTTCAATAAGAAATATCATTTTCAAAGAAATCATGATCAACAATACTTTTTCAGCATGTAAGCATGAATGAATCTATCAAGCTCCAAATACCAGATTTTGTCTTTGTGCAACCAAAATATAATAAACAGTTTAAAGAGTTCAACAATTGCCAAACCATCATCGTAGGTGTCCATGTCTACTGAAAAACAAGAACGGCTTGATACCAGTAACTAATAAGATTGTTGTCACAACTCAAGTAAATGTAGTTCCGTTTCCAGTAAGATGTATCATGAACTTCGCACCTTAGCAGCATTCAAGGTTCGCACTATTCCTCCTATTTCATAATATATATAAACTATTTTCATATGTTGGTCTACAACAAAAGCCTACAGATGCATACAAACAATAATAACTAGGATAATAATGCTAATTAATTAACCAGAAACAAGTAGAAAAGTTGTGAAAAGTCCATGCCTTTCTCTCAGCTGCTGCCTTTAGTTTCTCCCAGAATGCATCTATTCAAACAAAAACCACATGAATAAAGATAAAATAAACACAAAAACTGACCTAAATCACACTCAATCAATGACACTAAGAAAAGAAAACTAAGAAAATACCATGATTGTCAATTTCCTTTTTACCCCATTCAGGTGGCTCCTCCTCCCACGCATCCTGCCACTTCTTCGCCTGTCAGTACAAAAATGTGAATCATAACGAATCAAACCCCAAATAACATAATATACAAATGATTATAAAGAGCAACTTTTAAAGTGCTATTGCCTCATCAAGTGGTGGTCTAGAAGTCGATTGCCTTGATGGGTCCAAATCAATCTGAATTTAAGGAATAAAGAAGCAAAGAAAGAAAAGAAGTATTAGCAGATTGATACAGAAACAGGAAGAAACATAAGACTTTTGTATACAAATAGAGAGTGACAGGGAAAGAGAAAGTGAAAAGTTAATTACATGGTAATCACGAGGTCGGACAACAGGGAAGAGATTCAACCGCCGTCGAAATTCTTCTTCGTCCATTTCTTTCTTTTTACTTTGAGATGGCGAAGACTGAAGACTAGAAGCTATATTTCTCTGATTTTCACCTTATATGATCATAGGTCTGTAAATAGTTGGCTAAGTTTCAGCCCCAATAATTTCCTTTTCAATTACAAATACCCCAAGATTTGCTTCATTACCCACTTTCATCTATATATTTTAAGAATTAGCAGTTTTGTCCTCACCCGCCATTGGTTTCTCCTTAAATGGGTGTAAAATACGAAAAAAGAAAAAGAAAAAAAAAGAACTTTTTTTTACAGTTTTTCTCAAAAAAATTTATTTTATTTAATTTTTTTCAAAATTTCATCAAAAAAAGAATACCAACCGTATTACCTAAAAGATATTAAAAATATATTATTTTAATTTGTACTATTGTGAAATCAGTTTTGATTTTATTTTTTTTTTTACTTTTTCAGAATTTTGCTAGAAAAAAAATACTAAAAACATACTTAACAGTATATCTAAAAGATATCTAAAATTTATTTATTTTAACTTGTATTACTATGAATTTTCTTTTCAAAATTTTGTCCAAAGGAATATACTAAAAACATACCTAAAAGATACTAAAAAGATATTATTTTTAATTTGTGTTATAATAAATTTAATTTTTATTTTATATCTTTTTATTTTTTTCAAAATGTTGTCAGGAAAATATACTAGAAGTATAACTAAAAGATACTAAAATTTTATTATTTTAACTTTTATTATTATGAATCTTATTTTCAGAATTTTATCTGAAAAAAAATTTAATATATCTATAAGATACTGAAATGATATTATTTTAATTTATATTACTATGTAATAAGCCAAATAAGGTAAATTTATCATTTCTGTTTTATATCTTTGTGTTTGGCATTTATAAATTGCATAATTTTTACATGTTTTATTATAGCAACTAGTATATTTTGATGACATGAAGATGTGTGTTTCAAAAAAAATTATAATATACTAAAAATATACTAAATGTAGTTTAAAATACATAAAGATATAATTAAAATAAAATAAAAAAGTCATTTAAAAAATATCGATAAAATATCAAAATGATATTATAATGCAGTCCCAAAAAGACAGCAAAATAAAAATTTAAAAATAATCATAAAAGAATTTGAAAAAAAAAATCATATAAAAGAAAATTTGACCGTAAAATTTTTTTTTATCGCCGCTTTCCCATGCTTATGTAAAAGTCCCTAATTTATATAACAAATTGATCTTTAATTTATCCCTCGATTATTTTGACTGAAGGTCCATGCGAGATAGGAAGGATGGGGCCATACCGAGAACAACACCTCAGCGAGAACTTCCCTACCTGTCAGTCGAAGGGCATTAGTGATATTTCATAAGCTTAATGGTAAATAAAATCCAAACATTTGTGTGTTAGTTTGATTTTGACCCAAATTTTTAAAATTATCAAAATAGGCGAAATTTGCAACAGTAAGTGTAATTGTAGCCCACCTCCTCTCCTATTCAAAATTAAACTAATATAGCATCTGATATGGAATTATATATTTATTTTATTTAAAACTCGATGGTAGGCCATGTAAAAGACTAACCAACCTGAGTTAGCCTTTTAACTTTAAGTAAATGGAGAGAAATGGTAATAACTAATGTTAGAATATTTAATGTAAGAAAAATCTAGATGTTTTATTTTTTAGTAATCTTACTGTTGTATCTCATTGTCTTCTCATTCAATGTAAACCTAATTTAATTTTTTTATTTCTTTACTCTCTATACATCAAAATCGTCAATAATATTGCTGAAGGATAGTTTTATTTAGAGGAATCAAGTGAAGCTCGTGGTTTTGCCAAAGAGCAAAGAAGTCAAAGGTTGTCAGTGGTCCAAAGCTACAGAAAAAAGGCATAAATGTGATGGCTAAAAGTCAAAAAAGGAAAACAGGGTTAATATATTATATATTGTTAGTGCATTTTTGCTATTATTTAAGTGTTTAAGTTGTGAAATTTAAAAGTGGAATTTAGGATTAGAAATTTGATTTAAAGATGGTTATTATTGGAAAACGTGCTTTTCTTCTAACTTATTGTATATTTGAGTTAATTTAATTATCAACATATAATTATAAAAGTATTTAGTCATGATTTTGGAATTGACAATAGGTATTTAGTATTGTGATTGTGTATGCAGGTTTCTGTTGAGTTGTGGGTGGAAGGTAAGTTTAGTGATAGTCTTATAACTAAGTACATAAGAGATCATACTATACCTGGTGGTTGGAGGGATTATAGGGATATGAAGTGGGTAGATGTCAAAAATGTGGCTAGGGTAAAACAGTTGAGGTTTGGGATAGTTAAGAAGATTAGGTATTTTTAGTGTAGAACTTTTATTTAGGAGTTTCAAACATCAGTAAAGAATGATACAAAAATAAAAATAATGTGTGACGATGAGGTTGATTTTGGTTTTTAAAAGTTTTTTAGGGAAAACTTTATTAAACTACCTTATGGTTTAACGTGTTTTTCTTTTAGGATATTATGGCTTGCTTTTTGTCACTTTAGTATCCTATGAATATAATCGTTAGCAAATAACAGTCAAATTGCATAACACTATTAAGAGATTCTGGTGTGGCACGCGATAACCACTATTTTTTCAACTGCCACGTTAACACTTGCTAACAGTTTAGTACAATTTGGTCATTATTTGCTGACGGTCATATTCATACAGAACCAAAGTACAAAAGCATACCACATTACCCTAAAGTGAAAATATGTTAAACCATAGGGTAGTTTATTGAAATTTTTTCCAATTTTTTATAAAAACTTATATATAAGAGTTGGATATTTATTATTAGATCTGTTCATTTGTTGGGTCGGGCTTACTCGAGCTTTATTCTTTTTATGCAAGCTCGAGCCCACAGGAGTCCGGTAAATTTTTAATTCTTGTTTGTCTAAGCTCGAGCCGATAGTTAAATGGAGGCCCAGGCCCAGGCCGGCCCAACCTGTTATATTTTCTTTAATTATTTTTAGTTTTCATATCAAATGAATATCAACTAAAGACAATAAAATAACAACTAAAAATAATAAAATAATTTAGAATAATAAAACAGTAATAATATAAGTTGTAGAATTTAATTAGTACACCGCATCTCAAATCAATTAGAACTAAAAAATTTAATTGAATACTGAAAGTTGTCCAAATGTTGGGAATCATGGTAAAGCTATCCAAAGATCTTTTCCTACTCTTTAAAAGTGGAGTTGATCTTTCAAACAACATGACATCCACTGTCTGTGTTAAAATTGTCAAGATATCAGGTTCAATATTATTTTCAAAGAGTAAATAACCTGATACAATAGTTGCAACATAAACTCCAAAACAAAGAAAGTTGTAACCACTGATATTAGTAGAATTAAGGAAAAAATACATTTTTACCTAAATAAAATCATTAAGTCCATTGTCATTATCATCAACATCATCATTATAATCATCATCACTAGAGCTATCAAAATCAATTTTGGATATAACATCACCTATATATCAAATACTAATTAAATACTCAATAGCAATTACATAACCAAATAAGAAAACAACAGTGAAATATAATAAAATAACTATGATAGTACAAATTACCTTATGCTTGAATCCAGTCTCTAAGACAAACTGTAGCTTAAATAGTCTTTGACTTTAGAGAACTCCTTGAAACAAATATGATTTTACCTCTCGTGCTTAAAACGGATTCTGAAGCAACACTACTGACCACAATGGACAAAATATCACGTGCCAATTTTAAAAGCTCTGAATATCTCATTGAGCTTTTATTCCAAACTTCTAAAACATCCAACTCTTCATTTAAATCTTAAGTTGGCTCATCCAAAAGTTCAGCATAATCTCCAAATTGCATCCCTTATAATACTGTCAAAGTTCCCACCATTTGATGGGTATGTCGTTGAGGTTATACAACTGCCAACACTTGAAAGGGCATAAGTTGGTTGCTTGTACTCTTCAAACAACTTACAAAGAGTTGATATAATATTCTCAGTCTGATGTGCCACATTATCCTTACCATAAATTTTGTATAGCAATACCGTAAGAACTTTACCTTGAATCTAGGATCCAAAAGTGCAGCACAACTTAAAATCTCATTATACTCAGCCCAATACTTGTTAAATTTAGGTTGCATAGCCTTAGCGGTACTAGATAAAATATTAGATGGTCCATTTCCTAGTTCTATAAACTTTGAATGAATTTTCCATACTCTTTTAAAAAACTAGATTTGAAGTAGGAGATTTATAGGATGAAAACATACATGTCACTTCAAAAAATACCTTTAAGAACTTATGGATCATGGCAATATTTTGCCATTCAAACATTGAAATTTCATAAACTCTAAGTGCATGATTTCAACCACTAAGATGATTAAACACATCCTTATAATAAAAAGCATTTTCAAGCATTTAATAAGTTAAACTTCACCTTATAGGAGCATCAAGCCTAAATCTTCTCCTACCCTCTAACTGAAAATCTTTCTTTACAACATCAAAAAAAAATTCCTTCTAATTGTTGATCGGTCAATGTACTTTATAACTTCCCTTTATGAAGAATGTCTTCAATAGCTTCCAATCCATATATGAGCGCAAACGAACTTGAAAGAAAGCTGCATCATATACAAGAGTTTGTTTCAACACAAGACGACCCTTTAGAATAGAAATTATAGTGTCATTATAGGTCGGATTATCAGCAGCAATTGAAAATATCTTATGCTTCAAATTCTATTAAGATAAAAATAATTCAATCTCTTCAGTTATGCACATGCAATCATAAATAAGGACTAAAGCTCTAAACCACAAGATCTTTTTTTTTTTTTTCAGTTTCCAATCATGATCAATAAAATGAGCAGTAATGCAAATATACTCTATTTAGTATGTTGGCTCTTCCAATTATTAGTTATGAAGCAAACTCTATCAGGCACATTCATTATTAAATCTATAAAATTATCTCTATCAATCACATATAAAGTAAGAATATCTCTTTTAAGAGTATGCCTACTACATGCTTTGAATTGAGGGCATGCCTTACATATCATGTTCCTAAAATCCTTCTCTTCCACAATAGTAAATGCATGAGAGCCTTCAACAACAAACAGACTAATGCAACAACGGAGCTCATCAAGGTCAAATTTATAATTTTTTTATCGAATTACTACCATCGGTTAAGGTTTCATTTGTTAGCATATAGTGCTTAATATCACCATTATCACCATTCACACGTTTTAGACACTTATCTATATGACGCCTCAAATGAGAAGTCCTATTCTTTAAAGCAGCAGCAAGAAGAATATTACAAAATCTGCATTTTGCTTTTGTTTCTTCTTGATTTTTGCATTGGAAGTCGCTTTAAAATTCTGCCAAACAATTAAAGTGATGCTAGGCCGCTTACTCAGTAAGTTCATATTCATTAAATCCATCCTTCACGTGTTCCTTATTGCACTAAAGTGTCTTAGAGTTAGATTCTTCAGCCATGGACCTAGATATTAAATGACAGAAAAATAAACTTAATTATTAAATATAGTATCCAAAGTACATATTCAAAATATAAATAGTAATCTATTCAAACCGGAAGAGAATTGGTAGCATACATATTTAAAGTACATATTTTAAATATAAGCTGTACATATTCAATCTAAGGTATTTACGAATTGGTAATACAAATGTTTAATTTCATATTTTTGTCAACATAATATGATGGGCCAATAGGGATTCAATCATATTGGTTTTCAAAAATATCATTAACAAAGGGACATTGTAGAGAAGCTAATTGTCATATGATTGTTTTCATTTTAATACGCGAAATTTTTTTTTCTCTTTTTGGTATGGGACCCATAAGAGAATGATCCATAGATCCTATACCATGCATGCATAATATAGGATATTGCAAAATGCTAAGACAAAGACATACATAAAGTACGAACTTAGATTTTTCAACTTAGATCTTAGTAGACAACAACAGTTAGCCTATCCAATTTGTACCGTTTAAATTTCTCTACAGACACAAAATTCTTGCCCTGCTTGCTACAAATAGAAAATGATTGTCTATGAACAAAATATTATCGATTCTCTAAGATTAGCATAATTTCTTTCATGTCTTTATCAACAAATGAATAGATTCAAATCTTTAAAATAAGAAAAACAAGAACAAATAATGAATTACAAACCTCTATGCAAATGATTATAATTATGGGGCTTTATAATAAGAAGAACCTGATTCAATAATAATAAGAAGAACGTAAAAGATTAAACATAAAATTGGGTTTATTTTAGGACTGTGAGAGGTAAGAGTAATGAGTAGAGAGATGACGGTAAAAAAGTATATCTTTTCATATAAGATTCATATTTATAATAGTGGAACTAGGGTTTACTAAGAAGTAGTATATTATATATAATATATATAGATTATACAATTATTAGAAATTATAAAATAGCTTGGTAGAGGAACGTCTTAAGACTTATGCAAAGGTAGAAGGTCTAAATCTCGCCTTTATCATTTTAATGTGTGTGTGTGTGTGTACATATATCTTAAGAAAAGATAGCCATATAAGTGACATTCTAGCCAAAGAAGAGCAACAAGTGCTAAATTCAAGAAAGTTATAAACTAGAATCAAAGATTGGATGGATATCTAAAACAGAGAGGAAAAGAGGAAGGAAACAAGGCTAGCTCACGAAAGAAAGCTTTGCAACTACATTATATTGATATTGCAACTACACTAAAAAAGGCACATAAGCTTTCCTTGTATGTGGATTTTAGAGTTGCACTTATCGACAAGAAGAGCTCAAATCAGTAGATGGAATATATATTTATAATTTTAACATATTAATAGCTGTTTGAGCCGGATGGGCCCGAATTTCATATAATAAGTCCAAGCCGCTTGCTAAAACACCAGGCTTTTAATGGGCTCGGGTCGATCCAGGCTTACATGACAAATCTATTGTCCAAGCCTGAATATTTTTAGAATGGACTCGGGTGGGTCTGGCGGGTACCCAAGCCCATGAACAGGTCTACTTGTTATGAGAAGACAAATGATGGACATAGTAATAATATAGGCAGTGAGGAACCTATTGAAGTGCGTATTGATGAACCTCTTATAGTGCATATTGATGAAGGTGGTGAGGGTATTATTGAAGTGGAATTGAATCCACATATTGAGTTTAAATATGAAAGTGATAGTGAAGCTAGCTTGTTGAATGATTCAAATAAAGAGATAAGGAGTTTATGCTGGTAATGAAGAACAAAAAAGCTTTTAAGACTACCGTAGTTGATCATGGTAATAGTTTAGGGTTAGATGACCTGTTAGAACATAACAGTCATGGTATGGATACAAATATAAGGGAATTTAGAGCTGTTAATGAAGATTGGGGCATGAATGATGGTGAACCAGTTAGTAAATATTCTGATTGTAGTGAGGAGGGCTATGACACTCCTTATAGCAGTGATGAAAGGGATTTGAAAATTAATCTAAAGAGAAAGGAGACAAAAATATAGTGTACAATCCCAAATGTGACCATAAGACCATAGAATTTGTGCTGGAATTTTTTCAAGTCTATTGTTCAATTATATGGTATAAGTAGGGGGTTTGGTATTTGTTTAGCCGAGGTCAAGTAAGAAAATATTAGAAGCCAAGTGTTTTAAAAATTACAAATAGGGTATTTATGATGCCAAAAAGCAAACTGTGTCTACCTTTACTATTAGGAGAATAAATAACGAGCATACTTATTTCGGGAGAGATACAAATAGACAAGCAAATTCCACATGGTTGGCAAAGAAATTTTTGAGCATGTTTAGAAGAAAACCAGCATACGGAATAGATGACATGCAGGTTGAAATGAAGGAAAAATATGGAATAACTATCACTACTTAGGTGTGTTACAAGGCCAAAAAGAAGGCATTCCAAATTTTGAGAGGCAACCTTGAAGCACAATGTGCAAAGCTTCATTCACAAAACGCTAAACTTCAAAGGGTGGATAGAAAAGGTACTTTTGAGTTTGATATGGGTGATCCAATGGGAGATGGGTAGCCTATTTTCAAGAGATTTTACATTGGATTTTCAGCATTAAGGAAGGGGTATTTTGAAGGACATAGGCTTATCCTTTATGTAGATGGGTATTTTTTAAAGACTTTAATTGGAAGAGCACTACTATGTGCACTTGCAAGAGATGGGAATAACCAAATGTATCCAATCTCTTGGGTAGTTATAGAAGGGGTGGTTGAGCAAAACTTGGAAATAGTTTTTAACATTTTTTTTTAATATCTGAACATTACAACAGGACTTCGCCTAACTCTAATAAGTGATAAGCAAAAGGTGATGACAGCCTTTATCTTATTCTATATTCATGTTTATATGTCTAATTATGTGTGTTAATGTCTTATAGGGACTTGCCAATGCAATACTCGAGCCGATACTCCATGCAGAGCACAAAGATTGTGCGAGTCATGTCCATGCTAATTGAAGAAAAAAGCATAATGGGCAAGAATACAAGATCTTTGGAAGAGCAAGTAATGTTATTAATGAAGCTAAATTTAAAAATCAATGAAGGGATTAAAGGCTATGGATATGACTACTCATGAAGATTTCATGACGCAAGTGTTGGAAATACCAAAAATTGTTTTTGGTTATGCATTAATTATATATTTTGTTTCTTATGGCTATTGGGTTTCTTGCTCTTGTATTAGTGTGATGACTTTAGTATATCTAAGAGTCTACTAGTTTATATCAGTATATTTATTATCATCTAGATTGTTCTAAATAGGTCATATATATCTAAATATTTAGTGTGGTCATTATATAAAAAAATACATCTCTTTTAGTTATTTCTCTTTACTTTGTTGTTGGACTTGGTATTGAACTGTTAAATCAGTCAAACTGTAAGGTATGGAGGACGTGCATGGAGTCTTATCTTGTTGGTGAGGATCTTTGGGAAGTTGTTGGAGGCACATAAGTCACACAACCAAAAAACACTACTGGAAATGCAGACGTCTTCAAGCAATGGAGGGTCAAAAATGCAAAAGTAGAGTTTGTTTTGAAGAGATCCATTTCTCATGGTTTATTTGAGCATATCATTCGTTGCAAGTCAACAAGCGAGATATGGCAGACCATGGACAGATTGTTCAAAATAAGGATGTGACTCGGTTGCCATTGTTAGAGAATGGGTTTACAACCACTTCTCAAGGAAATTTATCCATAAGTCAATACTTTCTGAAAGTGAAGAATTTATGCACTGAAATTTCTCTCTTGGAGCTAAACGAACCAGTTTCTGAGGCACGAATGAAGCGACACATAATTCAGAGTTTGAAATCAGAATATACTACATTCATTACTTCCATTCAAGGGTGGACTCAACAACCATCTTTAGAAGAATTTGAAAGTCTTTTGTCCTCTCAGGAGTCACTAGCTAGTCAAATGGCTAAAGTGTCTGTCAAAGCTGAACAAGGAAGTGCTCTACTTGCTAGGAGGAAATTTAATTTTAGAACAGAGGAAAAGAGGAACGAAAGAAGAGAAAAGGAGGGGTCATCTAATCATCCAAAGAAGCCCATCAAGTGTTACCGATACGGCAAAATTGGACACATGAGAAAAACTTATCGTGTGAAGTTACAACAAAGTAATGTGGCTGGAATTAAGAACAATCGAGTTGAGTGTAAGGAGAAAGAAAAAGGGTCAAATAATGAAGAAGATTGGATGACATGTTTTCTGACGGAGATGACAAATGTTAATGCTTTAGCTTCAATTAATCTTAAAAAAGATTGGATTGTGGATTCTGGTTGCGGTCATCATATAACTGGTGATGAATCCAACTTTTTAAAATTACAAAATCATGAAGGAGGTGAAGCTATCATTATTGCTGAAAATTCGATTCATCGGGTGAAACAAGAAGGTCTTGTTGTTGTTCATCAAAATAACGGTAAAGATCTTACATTGAGCAATGTGTATCATATTCCAGGGGTAAAGAAGAACCTTTTATCGGTGTCAAATATTGTGGATGCTGGTCATTATGTATTATTTGGCCCAAATGAAGTAAAGTTTCTTCGCAACTTTCAAGAGGTAAAAGCTGATGTTATTCATACTGGAAAGAGAATCAATGATTTGTTTGTTTTGTCTGCTTCTTCCTCCATTTCCTATATTGAGAACATCAGTAGAAATGACATTGCTCTTCTATGGCATGCTCGGCTCTGGCATCTGAATATGGATAAATTGAAAGTTATGATTCAAAGAAATTTGGTGGATGGTCTTCCTAACTTAACTAGCTTTGGTGGTGGTGAAATATGTGAAGGGTGTCAATACGGTAAAAGTCACAGGCTACCGTTTCAAAGATCTCATTCTAGGTGCAAATCTCCCTTAGAATTAATTCATTGTGATTTGATAGGACAAACTAGAACTCCTTCATATTTTGGCTGTTGTTATATGTTGGTTTTTGTGGATGACTTCTCAAGATTTATATGGGTTTACCTTGTAAAGCATAACTCAGATTGTCTTGATGTGTTTAAAGAATTCAAAGTGACTGTAGAAGGGGAACTTGGTAAGAAGATTAAGAGATTGAGATCTGATAATGGAGGTGAGTTCACTTCTGATGAATTTTTTACTTTTTGTCAACAAAATGGAATTAAAAGAGAGCTTTCATGTGCAGAAACACCGCAACAAAATGGCATCGCAGAAAGGAAGATTAGACATCTGGTGGAAACTTGCAAGAGTTGGTTGCATGCAAAGAATTTACCTAGAGCTCTATGGGCAGAAGGTATGAAATGTGCAGTATATGTAATTAATCGCATGCCTCTTAGTCCAATAAATATGAAAACTCCATTTGAACAAGTATATGAGAAAAGGTCGATTGTCTAGCACCTCCGAGTCTTCGGTTCCATATGTTATGTTCATGTTCCAGAGTCACAAAGGAGTAAGTTAGATACAAAAGCAATAAAATGCATTTTTGTTGGGTATGATGCAAGAAAGAAGGGCTGGAAATGTATGGATCCTGCAACTCACAAGTCAATTGTTTCAAAGGATGTAGTATTTGATGAGTTATCTTCTTATTACAGCAAAATTACAGTTGAATCAGAGGTTGCACAACCTGAAACAACTACTTTATCCTTGACTCCATCAACCACGGGTCATGACGTTTGTAACTTGAAAGAACAAAGACAAAGGGGAGTTTTGATATGGAAGAACAAACTGAACCAAGGGAGGGCACCTCTAAGATTCATGGTATTAATCTCATATCAAGGGAAAATATTGTGAAACCTGCCCGTTTTCGAGATGAAAGTTTCACAAGCTCTTACTCTTGTTTCTTTGCTTCACCATTAGATGATGAGGAGCCATCTTGTTTTGAAAATGCTAAAGGTGTTAAAGAATGGGAGATTGCAATGGACAAAGAGATTAATGCTCTAATGAAAAATGAAACTTGGACTCTTATTCCGAAACCCAAAGATGTGCAGCCTATTACCTGCAAATGGGTATATAAGATAAAAGGGAAAGCAAATGGAAGCATTGACATATGTAAAGCAAGGCTGGTTGCTCATGGATTTTCTCAAAACTTTGGAGAAGACTATGAGGAAACCTTTAGTCCAATTGCCAAAATGACTTCCGTGCGTGTTGTAATTTCTTTAGCAGCTTGCTATGGTTGGAATTTATGGCAACTAGATGTTAGGAATGCTTTTTTGTATGGAGAACTTGATAAAGAAATATTTATGGAGCAGCCACCTGGATATGGTTCAAGCATTCATCTGAATTTTGTCTGTAAACTCAAGAAAGCTCTTTACGGATTGACCGCGAGCCTGGTACGGAAAAATTGCTCAATATTTAAATTTTTATGGTTACACTTATTCACATTCAGATCCAAGTTTATTTGTTAAGAAACATGAAGAACAACATGTCATTGTCCTTTTGTATGTCGATGATATGATAATTACGGGCAATGATGAGAAAGAAGTTAGTAAGCTTAAGAAGGAACTCTCAATTCATTTTGAGATGAAAAATCTTGGGAAGCTAAGTCATTCTCTTGGTCTTGAAGTAGAAAATCTGGATAATTCAATTTTTATTTCTCAAATGAGTTATGCAAAGAAGCTTGTGGACAGGTTTGGTTTAAAGCAAGCGAAGAGGTATTTCACTCCCTTAGATGCAGGTTTAAAGTTAAAAAAAGATGAAGGTTCTGTCTTGGATAATCCTCAATCTTATCATGCTCTTGTTAGAAGTCTTCTTTACTTGACGATAACTCGGCCAGATATTGCCTTTTATGTTGGTCTTGTTAGTCGGTTCATGCAAGCTCCAAGAAAGCCTCATATGGAGCAGCCAAAAGAATCTTGAAATATGTCAATTCAACATTAGAATTTGGCATACTGTACAAGAAGGGAGTTGATTTTATGGTATATGGCTTTACCGATGCTGATCTTGGTGGCGACCTTGATGATTGGAGATCAACATCTGGATATGTTTTTTTATGAGGTGGTACAGGTATCTCGTGGTGCAGTAAAAAACAACATTCGGTGTCACTTTCAACAATTTGAGGCCGACAAACTCTTCTTTGCTCAAGAATGTGTTTGGCTTCGGAGACTGATTGAAGATGTTCATTTGCCTATTAAAAGGCCCACCTTGCTATTCAAAGATAATCAAAGTGCTCTTAAACTAGCAATGAATCTAGTTTTCCATGCTAGATCAAAACACATTGAGTTAAAGCATCATTTCATTCGTGAAAAGGTTCTAGATGGAACTATTGATGATGTTGAGGTGCGAAGCAAAGAGAATGTTGCTGATATATTCACCAAAATACTGCCAAAAGGTCAATTTGAGCTGCTGCGGCTGAAGCTTGGAGTTGTATCACAAAATCAATTTTAGGGGGAGTGTTGGAAATACCAAAATTCTTTTTGGTTATGCATTAATTATATATTTTGTTTTTTATGGCCATTAGGTTTCTTGCTCTTGTATTAGTGTGATGACTTTAGTATATCTAAGAGTCTCATAATTTATCTCAGTATATTTATTATCATCTAGATTGTTCTAAGTAGGTCATATATATTTGGTGTGCTCATTATATAAAAAAAATACATCTATTTTAGTTATTTCTCTTTACTTTGCTGTTTCTGTTTTCACAGCAAGGGCTCTCTCATTTCTGCAAAGCACTTATAAGTATATGGCCCAAGTGTGATGTGGTGACATCAAACCTAGCTAAGACATTTAATGACTACATATGTAACACAAGAATAATACATGTGATCAATATGTTGGAAGAAACTAGTACATGTTCGATGGAAAAGGTATATCATAAGACTGAGTTGATAAAGAAATGTGAACATGAGATTCGTCCAAAAATTAGGAAGAAATTAGGAAGTGCTAAGTATGGCACTAGATTATGTGTTGTCAAGCCAACCGTTGGAGATAAGCTTCAAGTTATGGTGGAAGAAGACTAATTTGTGATTTGTTTGGCCCCAAGGATATGTTCTTGTAGAGCATGGGATATAAGTGGCATCCCATGCTTTCATGTTGTTGCAACAATTAATTATATGAGGCATGAACTGTTGGACTATGTTGGTCTATATTACAACAAATCCCTCTACTTGATGTATATAAATATTCTTTAGAATCTGTGAATGAGACTATCATTTTTCTTTACTAATAGCTCTTTATTAACATCACTTTACTTCAAAAGCCATTTTATCTCCAAGAGAACTTTCTAGATTATACTATTCAAACGTGTTACAAGTACCTTCCTTCTAAAAAGGACATCAAAAGAACTCTCTGTTTGGATTTTTCCTAGTTGTTGAAGTATAACATCACAACTCAATATTGTGCTTGAAATAATATTTCACTCCACTTCTAGATGAAGTATTGAGGCTGAACCAATACCCTCTAGTATCCTCGTATAACTAATAAGCCAAAATCCTAATTAGAAAACCTCTTACCCAAATAAAACCCTAGCACCCCAAATTTGATGCTATCGCCTTTCCCTTGCGTTATAACAACGATCAAAGACGAGAGACAGAAAGAATTACTTCCATTAAGAAGAAAATTTGCAATTGCTCAGAAAATTAAGAATTTACAACTGATGAAAAAACAATGACCTAGAGATTACGACAGATAGAAAAATTGAATAAATTAGGTTTAAGTTTCTTTTTATTTTTTTATTTTTGAGTAAATTAAGCTAACTCAAATTAATTAGTGTTGGTCTGATGTAGACATGGACTCCATAAACCTATATTAATCACATGCCAACATGGACATTGACTCGGCTACCATGTCAATTCATTTTTTACTAGGAGAGGAGGTGGGCTAAAATTGCACTCGCCGGTGCAAATCAGCCTATTATAACAATTTCAAAAGTTTGTCTAAAATCGCATTAACACCCAAAAGCTTAAATTTTAATTACCATCAGGCCTATTTCATATTATAAAACATCGAGCTAATTTCCAATTAGCTTTTGTTAAGCTCGATTCATCGAGTCCTGATTGATTTAATTAAGCTTAGACTGAGTTTGAACAAAATTCAAGTTATTGCCTTAATAATTTTCTTTTGTTTTATAACCTTTTCGTGGTTATTAAATATAGTTTCTAATTTCATATACCTTTTTTTTTTTCTTATAAAAATATGAATTTTGTTTAATAATAGTGGTATAAGACAAAACTATAATTACCGCTTACTACAAATTACTATTATGATCTCTGATCAAATGATAACAATTCTCCCAACTATAGCATTTTCTCACGCACATATAATATATACTTTAAATTATATTGTGGGCTTAGCATAACATGTAATCCCCTTTTTCTTATTAATCAAAGAAATTCATTCATATAAAGAAATTTGTACATTTTAATACAAATTCAAGCAAGAGTAAGAACAATGAAAACTTACAATACATACATGCTCTACTTTCATATTCTAAGAAGGGAAGAAGCAATATAGAAACAAAATCAAATGCTCATCAACATACAGTTCTAGTCCTAAAGAGATAACTTAAAGCACTTCAGCTATCCATTACTAGTGCAACCATTATCGAGCAGTTAAAAGAGAAATTATTTATGAGCTTTATAAGTGAATAAATACCCTCCTTTGCAAGACAGATTTTTTCAAGGAGAGTATAGACATGTACCCTTTCTATTAGCCATTAAAAGACTACCATCATATACACCTAATTCAACGGTTATATACCAAACCCATTTAAACCTAGTTTTTTTTCCGTGTCATAAACGAGTTAACCCACTTAAACTCAAACTTGTTTAACTACGTATTGTATCGTTTAATCAGGTTGTGTCAAAAATCGCCAGTGTTCGGTAAATCAGTTGTTTCATAAAATGAGTTGGTACAGCATCAAGAGTATAACTATAAAACTTGCATAAGATATATGTTTGTCTTCTAACTTGGTTAACAAAATAATTCTCTGCTATAAAACTTACACAGGATATATGTTTGTAGCATCTATGCTTCTAACTTTGTTAACAAAACACTTGTCAATTGTCTGCGCTCTTTCAGAATCCATGTGTCGAACGAACAAACCGTCACAATTGCATTTCATTAACCCTGTACCAGAGGCATCCATACCATGACAGTACTGACTTGAAAAATGAGTAGAGAAATCCTTGAACAATTGTATATCTGACTGACCTTTAATGAGAAATGCGGACCTCACTGTGCACCATATGTTTCAACAACCAAAGAGTGTATAAATTTTGATACACTTGAATATGTCTCCTACCTACCTCAACTTTCACTATTAATAATTGCTGAACTAATGATGGCAACATAGAAAGTGAAAAAGCACTAGTATGTATATTTCCTAGAGTACAGAAATTCTGAATGCTCAGAAGTTCTTTCCTTGCAGGTTTTCAAAGATGTCTATACATCTCCTCAAATATGTCTTTGCTTCCTCATTTTTTTCCACCTCGTATTGATGAAGGAGCTCTCCTTTAAACCCTACATCTTCCCCATTCACAGATGCAAGCTGTCTGTACAGCTTGACGATCTCCAGAAGGCACGCTGAAGCAGTGATGTGGACCTAAAATTCAACAACAGGTATTACAGTTAAATTGACTCAACATATCTGAATGAAAGTTGGAAATCCTTTGGCAAGGAGATTTAGGTGCACAAAGTCTATTCTTTCCATCTTAATTTTCTTAAAAAAGTTCTCATGTGAAAGTAATAATTTTATTTACGCCGAGTATACCCAACGGAACGGTAGTATATTCCAGATTAACATATTAGCATCTTGCATGAAAGAAGGCAGAATGAATCATTAATGCATCACTTCTCAAAGATGCATCCAACTTATAAAAGAAATAACAGTGTTTGGTTGAAATGAAAGTTCATTTAAAATTCTATATAATTAAATTGTGGGATTGGTTATAATTAAACTGAATTCTAAGAAACTAGGTAAAGTTTCCAACAGACTTCTACATTAAATAAGTTAATATATTTTATAAGACCAAAATAGCGATTCAATTTTATCATTTCAATTTACTTTCACTCATATGTCTCCTCTTTTCTTATCGTAATTTATTTCCAAAATAATATTTATTTTATTTTACATGAACTCTGCAGTGATTATTTAACACATCAAATACAGAAATTCATTTTCAAATGAATTCTATTTAAAATTCATTTGCAAATAAAATTAATTTATTAATGAATTTCAACGAACTATAGCAATAAATGATCATTTCTTTTTTTTCCTTTGAAAGCCAACTAGAGTTCCTACATGTCATAGTAAAAACCAATGTATTTGTGTCTATTGAAGTGCCATTTAAAAGTCATGCACATGATACTATGTGCCAATGAAGCAATAATATCCAGATCCATAAATTCCAGAATGATCTGCATAAAGGAAGATCTGACATAGACTAACTAAACAAGGGAAAAGCACAACATACCTGGGCTATCTTTACTGTGCTTATGCATTCAAATATTTTAGGCGATACAGTGCGAAATAACTGAAGACCAAAAGAAAAATTAATCAGGAGTCTAAAAAAGGACGTCAGCTAAGATGAATGGGCAAGAATGAAATGTCATTACCTCCTGAACTATAGAAGTTATGCTTGCTTGTAGAGACAGTCCTTCAGCATCATCAAAGATGCTGAACCTCGAGCAAAGTTCTTTAATTAATGAGAATGCTGATGTTTTGACTGGCCATGACAGTTCAATAGTTTTATTAGCAAAGTTTATAAACTCAACTAAGCCTTAGTCCCAAACGAGTTGGGTTAGCTATATGGACTATCCTCCATTCCACATGATTTAGGGTACATTTTAAGAAAGATGTAAAACTTTTGCAACAAACACGAGAACAAAGTTGGCAAAAGCAGATACCTGTCCACTGAAACCCGGGTGAGAGACAAATTACTAGCACATCCATCAAGTTCTTTTTCTCTTCAAGAATATCATTCATGCGTGCCACATGGATGCAAGACATCAGGCAGACTAGAATTTTTTCCAGTGGGATAGAAGAGTCCTTAATATCATCTGATTCTGAATTCAAGAAAATAAAATACTCAGAATACCATGTGCCTTAGATATTTCTAACATCCAATCATTACAAAAGAAATAAATTCTATCCAGAAAGGATAAGGGGAGAAGTCGACATGGAAAGTAAAATCTCCTTTTTGCAAAACCAGATGAGAAAGAAAATGCAAGCCGAATTGGAAGCTGAAAAAGTAAGGTCCTCCAATGAAGTCAGAGGATAACATTTGGAAATCCCCCTTAAGAGCCTCCAAAATCAAAAGCCCCAATAACTATACCCTCATAACAAATTAAAGAACAAGAACTGATTTCTGATATGCATCCATAACATGGGAAAAAAACAAGTTTTAAAAAAATTTGGCGTCTTTCTTGCCACCAAAACTTTTCCATTTTCAACAAATAAAAGTCTCAAAAGAGATTCTGGAGAGAAAATGCTCCTGAAAGTTCTTATTTAAAATGTACCAAGGAATGTCAATTATCCCAGAGCATTAGACTCTTTGAACTGAGGAAGGATATGAAGGAGATGAAGACAGTAAAAGCACACAAGCAAAATAGGATCTCCGTGGAAGTTTTACAAGTTCCACTGAAATAGATTTTGAATTTTGGATGGAGAATGTTTATTGTTACAACTGATATGCTAAGTGAATTTAGGTGCTCCAATTTCAGATTTAACTAGAATTTAATTGCATTGCCGTTGTGCTCCGCTGAAGATAATTCCATCACTTGTACAATTGCACAAAATTATATAATTTGAGTGAATAACAAGAGTTATGCAATCACCTGCTTTACCAGCATCGCCTGCAATAGGTGTTCGGCCAGATTTATTAGCAACAGCTGAGTTGCACATCCCACATAATTGTGGGAAAATGGCATTAAAGAAATCTGGATCAGCAAACGCTTTTATAACCTGTGAAATTGTAAAAAGAATGAAACATGAATTTCTTCTCAATAAAAAAAAAACAGAAACAATGAATTTTGAGAACTAATAATGGCAGCTCAATATAGTAAAAATTCAGTAACCACCATAAAAACCATTCCACAATGCATCAGATATAGTAAAAACTACTTAATACAGACTTGAATTGGGTCCTAGTATCTATTATTGTTTCATACATCCAGCTTCGTGACTGAGGATTAGTGAATTGCAGCTAGGGCGATGGAAAAGGGAGTTAATGAAATGGAATGAATCTTGTGAAAAGTTGATGTACCTTATTTTGTATAGTAGTTTAAGAAAAGAGCAGGAAGTTAATGGATCATTTAAATCTTTACATTACCGATTAAGATGAAAAAGGGGGTTAGTAGAATGAAATGTAATTAATAGTTGATTTCCTCATTTGGTATGGGAGCTTTACACAAGACTAGGAGGCTGATGGATCATCTAAATCTTTACATAACTGATAACATCCTTAAGCCCCACTTCGAGGTTTAGAAAAAGAAGGCTGCTGTGAGTTTAAAAGAATTAAACTTATGACTCCATCAAACTTCCCCTGACACTCTACCATAAACCCTAAAACAAGATTAGGAGGCTCCCTCAAACTAACTCCATATCTTTTTTACATTGCTCTGTTCAGTGATAATTTTCAAATAGGTCTTTTGATATTTGGTTTGTAGCTACTTTAATAGAAGCTCTTAACTTTGTATTTTTCTAATCCACCTAAAAGGCACACTTTTTGGTGCCACTTCAATAAGAATCCATTTAACTTGTGCAGAGATTTAAAAGAAAATTTCTATTAAAAGCAATATAAACATTTGGATAAATGCTTTGCAATTATTATTAAATGGCTACCTGATCAAGGGAAGAGAAACCTGCTTCACGGTATTTCTTCACCTTTTTTGTGCATGCAGAAGATACCATATCCAAAATTGCCCTGGGGGTAGAAGGATTTTCAGAGGCAATAGCTTTATGGCAAGATGCACAAAGTGCACCTATTGCATCTAAGAGAGCATCCTTTCCCTGTTATAGTGAAATTAATTAGCAGACAGAAGGTGAAATTAAGTACACAAACCGTAATAAACTGGTAAACCTTCAGCACCACATTCACATAATGACAAGCACGTCTGGTTGAATATCATGAGTGATTACTTCACAAGTTGATAATAAGCACTAGAGATATTCCGATGAAAATGTAAGGTAAAACACCCTTATTAATTTTAAGTTGGGTTATCACTGGAAAAAACCTGAGATAATTTTCTATTTGCAACAGTAGTGCTCTGGAGATCAAGAATTAAAGACTATACTTCAGTTATTGGCTGAGATTAAGGCTAGGCCATCCAAACCAAATGATTACGTATGCCAACAGGAATAGCCACAGGGCAGGTCGTGAGCAGGTTTCCTACCCTGTCGGGTGGGGAATATAATAGCGAGGTGGGGCCAGGGTTGGTATTAGGCATTATTGTCTTATTTCTTTTTGTATAATTTATATTATATATAGGAAAAAAAAATTCACTTTGAACAAAAATTAATATATGTCACAGAAATATATATTTATATACATATAACCTATTATATATAATGTAGCACTAATATATTTATATTTGGGGTAAAATCAGGCAGCGTTTCAGGGTGGCTTAAACCTGTCTCTGCGTCTGCCCCATCACTAGCAGCAGGGTGGGTTACCGGTTTCCCTGCAGGGCAGGGCAAAATTGCCATCCCTACTTGCGGAAGAAAATTAATCAGATATACCTGTACTCTTAATGGTCTACTATCAACAGATCCACCTATTTGTTAAAATTAAAGCCATATCCAAAGTTGATTTAACATTTAATTAAATGAGTTTCTATGACGTAATCACAAACTTACAATCGAATCACATAAAAACTTGAGTCAGAATTGATCATTTACAAACTATAGGTCATAATTAGAACCAAGAAAAAGTTCACGATTTATTTTATGGATTAAACCTTTCAAGTCTACAGTGCCATATTTCTCATTTTAAAACTTTAAACTATATGGGTGAATGCTCTTACCTCCCATAACTGACCAGGAATTTCCTTCATAAGAGCCTCAAGCAGAACATGGTGGTGAGAAGACAAGGATTCACCCAAAACTTCACAGAGCTTGGAAATTGCCTGGGCTGACTGCATGGGCAAAACAGCAATAAATATACAACTTAAAATCATGAGTGGACCAAACGAGGACCAAAATTTCAATCTATTTAGAACTAAAATAGAAGAATGAGAAAATAAAGTATAAACAACATTTACCTTTCTTTTCCTTGCCCAAGATGATGATGCAAGGCCCTCACAAATTAGAGAAACAATTTCTCCTAAATACAATTGAACAGTAATCCTTTCACCACTTGTGGTATCTTCCCACAACTCCTCAAATAGCCCAGCAACACTCTTATCATGATCAAATCTGCAAAAGAATTAACATTTAAAGATAAATGACAAGAAACTCCAAAAAGAGTGTAAAGAATGAAGAATCTTGGAATTATGGGCCAGATGTAAGGTAGGGTTCATTAGGAATATTATAGAATGATTTTCTAGAGTGCTATTGTTATTTGAGTTTCATGGGCATTTTCTCTAGTTTTGGGGTTTTCAGAAACAAGTTTTAATTTCTGAGAATACCTTAAAAGTCTATATTATTTTAAAGTTTCACCTGAATCTCAGTGGTTTAGGATAGGATAATAGTTCTCTTTTTAAGACCCACATTGGGCTTATTATTCAATTTTTCAGTCTGACAGAAACTTCCAGCATCCATGCTACTTCAGGTTGTGTAATGCAATTCAACTTTGGGTGCGATGCCAAAAGGAACCTTGACTGTGATGCATAAGAACTTCTAAATTATGCTTAGAATATTTTAGACTTCTCTTTTGTTTTCTTCTGCAAACTGCTGCTATACTGAGGGGCTATTTCAGGTAGACAATAAGAGATAAATGTAATAGTAATAAAGAAGAAGAAAATATTGAGTCGGTCTCCATGAGATATGGAACCAATTGATGCATGGTTTTAATCTTGCTGATTTCGAGAGATCTGAGAATAAGACCTGAGTGTGAGAATTTACAGGATGAGAGACGAACAAAACAGTCTTCTATCTGTCATGATATACAGATTGCAAGATGAGTTCATAAAAGACTTTCTAGCTCCATCACTCTGGAAATATGGCAAGGTCAACCATGAAGTGATAAACCAATTTTCCCAATTTATTGCAGTTCTGAAACTGACTTATCACAATACTGATTGAAAGTCAATAAACTTGCAAGAGTTATTTAGGCTTTTGGTTCATGGTTACTTGTACAATACCAAGAAAGTAATCAATAACAAGTAAGTTCAATTAAAAGACAGATTTCATTACATTTCCACGCAAGAAGGACCACCGCACAATTTCTTTTTCTGCTCTTGCTCAACAAAATATAATTCTATGCAAAGAGTGATTGCTTTTAGTTAAAGGAAAAAGTGAAAAATAGAAAGAATAAATAGAAAAGTGGAAAGCAACTTAAACTTTGAGCAAATGCAATATAACATTATTTACCTATATGTAACTATAAATCATGTCATATAGCATTTAGCAACTATAGTTAAGAGGAAAATTCAAATACTTGGAAATTGGAATAGTAAGATAAAAAAACATCTTGATTTGGCTACAAACAAGTCCGCAATGCAAACCTTGAAATAAAGACAACTGGTAAAGTTGTCGCATGATATCCGCTTACTACATCAGACGCCACTGAGGAATAGCTTTTTAAAAGAATTCCACATGAAATTTGTGCATTCCCTTCCCCAGTATGCAAAGCTGTAGTATCTTCAATCAACTTCTGAGCCTGAGATGGACCTGCATACTTTAAAATCACGGAACAAGCACTTGCAAAGGCACGTTTTGCAGCAGCACTCTTCTCCTCCCTTACTACTGGAAACAACAGCCTTAATAGTGTGCTTGCAAATGGTTTTATATCTGCACCGACCTTCTGAACCAATAAGCTAATGAAGCTGGCAACGCCAACCCTGCAACAGAAGAAATATTAAGGTTATGAATGGCGTCAGAGACAATGTTAGCAGTTTCTACATAACAAGAAATTGTGATTTTCTCAAAATTAATAATGGCATTATAAAGGCACCACGACACAACCATTATTTGGGGGTATCAAATAGGGTGAAATAGGGTTGGCTTACTCCTAAGTTATTACTAATTATGAACTTTATATGTAATTAATTGACATGCGCACCAATACACATTTAACCCATGTCAGCTCTTGCTTTATCAACATAACTAATTAGAACTATAGATAATTATATTAATTCATAAGCAAAGCTTAACCATGCAACCAAACCAAACCCAAAAACTCCAAAATATAGGAGAATTCTAAGTAAAAGCCATGCTAAAATGACGATTGCGACTTCCTCAAGCCCATCATATGAAGCAATGTGTTGATATCCTAAGGCAACATTCCTAGGTTCCTAGGCAAATTGCAAGTTGTATCAGTCAAAACATCTTTTAGGCTAATAGAACTATATGAACTTAATAAAGACATTCTTCCAGTTTGACTACAAAAATGTAAATATTTTAAAACTTATCTAGCTCATATTAATGATCATGATAAAACATGTTCCTAATAGACAAGCATGAAGAATTGTGAGAGCAGTTGAATCACTTATAGGTGTAATGTAAAGCACATTAATTCCAATTTGCATGCAGTATCATCATTTTTTACAGTTGCTGAACATTGTTTCTTAGCATTCATATCCTGGATTAAACTTACGCTTAGAGCATCTCCAGTGCACTCTTTATATATGTTAAATCCTCGTATTTTAAAGAGTCATCTATAAAATAAAACTCCAATGGGCTCTTTATTCCTTAGATATGAAGTACAGAGTTGGTTTAGTCTCCACATCTGGAGAGCCGAACTTCCCTCTCTATTTTGAATTTACTAAATGGTTACAAGTTTCTATGCACTTTATTAATTGATATTTTTAATTTTTTTTTCATATTTGGTAAAAGTTAAAAAGAAAAGAAAAGAGAAATAAACATTAAGACTTATGGAAATAAAAATAAAACTAAGAGCAAAATATAAGAGTTCATTGTACTTAATAAAAATTTTACTCTTTTATTTGGATATTCCTTAAAATACTTATTATTATAGAAACAATGGGGATGCTCATAATCAATAAAGTTGCCAACTAATACCCATTTACCCATCAAACATAATTTCAAAGAAATTCAGAAGTAGTTGTGATATTAACTAAAGCATGAAAGGCAATTCAGAGAATATTTTAAGCTAAAGTTAAAATGCAATCAAATATTTAGGATTCTTACGAAACAAATGAAATTCTCCAAAACTTATACATTGGATGCAATCCTTTAGTCCAAAAGGCAAAAAGAATTACTCCACTATTATTTGTGATAACACTTACGACAAATTGCTTGAAAACTGCAACCAAGATTATTAGGAAAGCAATGAGCATTATTTATTATATCCAAATAACTTAAAGAAATTAACACAATTTGGTTTAACCAGGCAAACCTTTTCATTTACAATTCAGTCATCAGATAATAATCATTGTTAATTTTCAGAATTACTTATTTCCTTAAACAGTGTATTTAGATTAAGCATCTATTCAACTAATATTAAGTTTCGACTTCAATCGGCCTATTTCCTTAAAGTAGAAAAAGCTTAACTAAAGCCCAAAACCAAAATAATTGAATTACTTGAATTGAAAAATCTTTGTCTTACTTTCAATTTTCTGACTAATTTGGTTCATAACTAGTGGACTGGAACAAAATGCATATCACAAGTCTCTTGCTTTGCATCCAAACTTTTCTGCAATTTGATTAAAAGCATCCTAGCAAGTGGCAAAAGCTTGCATTTTCAGACCTAATGTCACATTTATAACATAATGTAAGGCACGAGTTTCACCTACTAGGGAGAATGAGTAGTCTTTCTATCTCAAAGTTATTGCGGCATCTGTCTTGAAGGGCCTCTATGATAGTTTTTATGAGAAACATATTCTTTTGGTTCAAATTGTGAAGGATATACAGTATGCTAGGGTGGGGACATTGCTATACTTGCTTAATCATTACAACATCTGAAGATCAAATGGAGAGAAGCTGTAAGTTTTATATTAGCAAAATCAGCACTTTCACACATGTGCAACCTACACCATAAATAATATGATTTTCATTTTCTCTCCAGCTACTGAACTAAGAAAGAAAAAAAATCAAGGCAAACTGTTATCAAGAAAGAATCATTTACTGAATCAGCACCTTATAAGTAGTAAACTACCTATCAATTTGACATATCACCCACCTAGTATTGAGGCCAACCCCCGATCGAACCAAATTAGCAAGCCGAGGAACCAAGAGATCCAGTGATTCAGTGTTCACAACATTTATGCATAGGTCAAGAGTTTCCCACATTGGAGAACCTTTTGCAATTGAAATTCGCAAATTCTCAAGCTTCTCTGTCTGTATCCCAACATTTGCTGCATGCAACTAGAAAGATAGAGAAAGATAAGATAACTGCTGAAACAGATCAAGCATAAGAAGTTTTTAAAGAAGCTCAGTCTCAAACCTCAACATAATTAAGCCCTTGGTCTTCAAGACTTGATAAACTTTCAAGCATACAGCAAACTAAATCAGACAAATGTGGACGAAGTGCAACCCCTGCACCCTGTAAATACGATAATATCCGTTATTGCATTCATAAGAAACAATAAAAAGAAAAGATAAAATATTGACCCCTAGAATTGGTCAATAACTAATAACTAGACGAAATAAAAAATCCATTTACTTTGTTAACCTAACAGCACATGTCAGGAACTTATTGATAATCTGAGCGGGCTTTTCTCTTTGAAAATCAGAGAGTCAAGTCAAAAACCAATTGCAATTTAATCATTTGGTATCCAAGTGGATCAGCAGATTCCAGTTCATCAGAGACTATTCATTGAGGCTTGAAGGTAATCATTTGGTATCTCCATCCAAGTGGATCTGCATATTCCAGTGTTTGAAGGGATTCACAGTTAAAACAGAGTTTTTACTAGAATTTAAACACAATCAAGCCTCAATGAGTTTGTTATCTTCTTTTTCCATGCCATTTCACACTCATTCAAAAGATACAGACTAGTCAGTTCATCAGAAACTACTGGTTATCCTATGGATACCTCCAGAGCTCCCACCCAATCAACCTATTGTGATTGATACCAAAAGATTCATTTAGTCACATCTTCGTGTAGGTTTAAGTGTTACCTTAACTATGAACTGCTCATATTTTGTGAGTCAATAAAAAGGCACAAACCCCACTAGGTAACCCGTCCAACACTGATGTGATGTGGTCTTGGAGGGTCACCCCCTTTTAACATCAGGAATAGGGTGAAGTGGTTGAGGCAATTCCACTATTAGATAATGGATGATCAACACCCCATAATAAAGTTTTGTCAGGCACCATAGTGATATAGAAAAAATATTTTTCCTTGTATTAGTTTATATGTGATTTTGTTGCTTTTGTATAAGCGCGCACACACACACACACGATTATGCTGACCACTTGAAGCTTAAACATGCAAATACACATGGATTTGCACACTAATATTATGCCACAAATATCTCACAAAACTAGATATCTTTTATGGTATATTGAGCTTCAAAGGTGACTTTCATGTCTAAGCAGAAATGACGTGTCATGGAGCAAGTCAGAGCTAGTCCATTGTAAACAGATAAGGAAAGTTTTCCTATCCAAACTAAACATGATAATGTTTCAAATAGCGAACCTTTGCCAGCTTCATGACAACTCCAATTGAAGCCTTGCGAATACTGTCAACTTTACTTAATATGCCTTCTGCAAGCAACAACGGCAAAGCAATCTCCATTGCCTTCCTGGCATCTGATATCTCAGTAAGTGAAACATCACATAATCTTATTGTTAATGAGGATACAGCACGGCATAATCTGTCACCAGCATTTCGGACAGTTTCCTTTATGTCATCCATGGCACGGAATGATACTGTCCAGATTCGCTTCAAATGCTTACCAACCTGTGCAAGAAGAACAAAACAGATGAATATAACATGCTTGGAAATATTGACATTTATACTATGGTAGGAGGGAGCAAAGTAAGAGGATCAGAGAAGGGAATTAATCTAACTAACTTTGTTTGGGTGTTAAAAAATGAGAAAACTAGATTTCCAAATGTCACTTAAAAGCCACTTTTTATTTTCTTCCATTTGGGTGGAAATCAAAGGAATTGGACAAAAAGGTTTAATGAAACTCAAATTTACTTTTTTATCATTTTCATAATGAGAAAACATGAATCACTTAAAAGGGATATAATGTTAAACATGAAATGTAGTTCCTTCTAACACATCCAAACAATGCGAGAAGTTCATTTCTTGTCTTTTCTTTTCCCTTCATTTCAATTTCCTATCTTTTCTCCAGCACAATTAGTTCGCCATAATGTTAAAGATACCATGCATGAAATAGCAATTACACTGCAGAGTACTCATATAATATGTAAATTCAATTGAACAACAATGCATGGAAGAAGATTTTGTCAAAGTTTAATTAGAACCAGTCCCAAGGATGAGGAATGAATATGGAAACAAATGGGTATCCAAGTGAGAAGGTTGTTTTAAGCTATCAGTCCATATACTATATTGCTCAATTGAAACATTATCAATGATATAAGCATATAAAACTGTTTAGCTATGAAACCAGAAAAGATAGACAAAAAAAACAAATATTTACTGAGATTGAAGCAGGTCAAAAAACCTCAACCTCGTGAAATCAACAAGGTTTAATTAGCATAACCACTGTATTAGGAAATGACAACCCTGAAAACATGTTTTATATTTGAAATTAAAACTACTTTTTAACTTTCATTGTTGCTTTTTCTAAGATTAAAAGAATTAATTATAATTTGTGAAATTTTTTTTGGCATTTAGAACTTACAAACGCATACTATACGTGTATAAGAAATGATCAGGAACTTGAAAATAGCAACTTTCAACTAACAAAACTGCACAATCCAAGTCTTCTTGAAATAGGAGAAAATCTAAGAAACATAATAGTTAATCTGGACCTCAAGAACAATCCCAGACATTTTATAGCTGCTACGAAATCAGACTGACATAATTGTCTGATTTTGAATATCTGCAGCATAAACGGTCTATTTTCAGATCACAAGATCTTGACTCACTATCAGCAGTACAAAATTAATTAGCAGATACTTCTTGGCTATTTAGTCTATACAAATGAACAGTCGTGATAAATATGGATTTGGTTTATGAGAAGCACTAGAACATGAAGGGATTTCACACCATGATTTGTAAATTGAGATGGGGCAATGGAGTTAATTTTCTAATTTTCACAAAAGTATACCACTGATGAGTAAATTTAATGCAAGAACTTTACAAGTCGTTCTTCCAAGATTCATCAGTTAGAGACTCCTCTATGGAAAGATAGGAAAATGCCAACTGACTAAGACAACCAAAAACAAGCCCATCACCTGTTCAAATTTTCGTCCTTGAATAATATCTGAAAGGGCAAGACAGGAAGCTTCACGTGATCGCCAAAGCCTAGATCCACATTGTGTTATTAAATCATCAATAATGAGGTCCAGGTGCTGATCTATAGTTTTGTTAGGCTCTGCCACGAGCGACTTCCATATGTGTCCCATCGCATCCTATCAACATTGAACAAAGAAAGAGCAATAAGAGAGACAATATGGAAACTGCCAGACAAATGGTAAATATTTTCTGGTAGCAATAAGAATATAATAATTATAGTTACTTGTAGAAACATGCATGATGAGAAAAAGGATGAAAAAATCAGCATCTAACTCAATGATTAACACAACTGTCTCAGATATAAACCTGATGGAAAACTGAGTTTCTCTTGGTCCATAAGAGTTCAAATATGCTTACCTGAACATTTTTATCAGGATCATATTGGTACCTAACTAGCCGTGGAATCAATAATCGTAAATGAGGTTGCAGAGCATCCCCAGCTTGCTTAGCTATCTTTGAAAACCCAAAAGCAGCACCTCTTTTGGAGTTTAGAGAAGCTTGATGATTAGCCAGATCCATAAACTTATAAATTAAGTCTGGTTGACCCATCTCATTAGCTAGATTGCAAAGTTCCTTATAAGTGCTAAGTTTCCCTCCATTGAGACTTTCGCCAATAGCTCCCTCTTGAAACACTTCAGAGTCTTCAACCAACTATATGTTAAAAGCTCCAAATCTTGAGACTCAAGTCTTACAAAGTTATATACACAAAGCACCAAATGAAGATTTCAAATAAGATGCTTTTACCTTGATAGCTCTTTTCCTTTTCCCCGAACCAGTCAAAGTGGATACAAGTGCATCTACCAAGTTTTTCTTCATCGATGCATCACCAAGTTCATACACAATACTCATGCCTTGGGACGCCAGCTCTTGTGTAAGTTCATTCTGTTCACCTAGTAGATGAGAAAATGCCTCCTGTATTCATTTGAAAACTTTTTAAGATGACACCCCAGATACGTAATAGTCATAGTAACTGGGATAACAAGAAACTAACAGCAGTATTCATGAAATAATTACAAAAGCAACAGAAAAGACACGTGTGCATCCTTAAAATGTCTAATCAAAACTAGCATTGGAAAACTTGTAACATAACACATCAAAAGGATCGTAAGAAGTTATTTATAATTAGAGTACTAGGACTTTCTTTATAGTTACAGTATCGTTTCTATTAGGAAAAGAAAAGGGATAACTTGCAGCCAAGCCTAATGAGTTTGCATCAAGATTAAGCCAAGTTGCAACAATTTTGTGTATACTTGAACTCGACTAAGCCCGCGCTTAACAATTTTCATAAAGCAAGGGCTCCAATATCCTCATTCACTATTTTCACAGATAATTAGTAAATATGCTTAAATTTCAAGAGCTTTTCCAACATCCAAACTCTAGCAGCTTCGACTCGAGGTTTTCATTCTTTTTCTATAAAAACATGTGCTTTGTTTGTTCACTGAAATTTATAAGTGGAGCCACCTTACCTTAAAATCTACAAGCCCCAAAATCACAGTTCAATTTGAAGGACTAGCATTTATGGAAGGATCTAGCAGCTACATTCTGTCCTAAAAGGGCTAAATTCACCAGTTTCTAACAAATGAAAAATAAAAGCATAATAATGCTGTAACCTTTTGTGTTTTTAGAAGGAATTCCCCAGCATCATTAATCTCCAATAACAGCACTTCATTTTGCTATTTGTATTGCCATAGCAAAATAATAAGAAATCTTTCAAGGCCATTTGGATTTAAATGCTTTAGAAACAAGCATTGTAAGGCCACTGTTTTAAAATAATAAAGAATACCATCTTAAGAATATATTTGGTATGCTGGGGGAAAGATAAAGGAAATATTAGCAGTTTATCCTACTCATGAAAGCTTTAAAGAAAACCAGGTAAGAAAAATCTATTAATTGTGACTCATAGCATAAACCATGAATATATATGCTCACGAAAAAATGTAGATGATAGAAATGATAAACACTTTGACTACTGCACAGATGACAAACCTGAATTTCGGGAAGCATTTGTTGGATGGTGGGATGATGGCCACAATACATGGTCAATGATAATAACCAAACAGTTCCAGCACAGCGCTCTTCTTTTCTGCTACTGTATAAAAGAGTGTCAAAAAGTTTTCTTGTAATTGCGTCTCTAACTGTGGCATGGTAGTCTTCATTAGTTTCACATTTCCCATTAAAGCTATATCTTGACAACGAGAAGTTCACATCTCCCAAGAGAAAGTTTGATGTCATGGAAAGTGAAGTATAGTTAGTTCTGAGAATCAAATCAGCTGTCACAGGAACACCACCCCACAAAAATGAAAGAGCCTCTCCAGCAGCAAAAAGGATATCCTCAACCTGTACAGCTCCAAAACTACATGGATTACAAATGTTTCCAATCACATGTACCTCAGAAATCAAGTGAAACACTTAAACGATAGCTAAAGTGCTAGTAGCAGTCTGATAAGCAAGAAAAGTAGGCCAGGCAATAAACAAAGAAAAAGATATTCCACACCTTTGACCGGCAGAGACCAAAAATCAAATCAAGAGCAATATTCAGTTGTAAAGTCGATGTTTCCATTGCACAGATATGTCCAAGGGAGATAAGAATCTTTTGAGTTGCTTTAATATCATCGCCTGATAGTAGTTTGCTCAACTTTTCACGTATTAGTGATAGAATCTCAACTGCAGTTTTAATATTAAGATGGTGTTACTGATCGAGCGTTGTGAAAATGCTTTTCTATAACTATTTTTTAAATCTACAGACTTAACCTGAAGTTAAATTATCAGCAAGTGGAGGTAACGGTAGTCGTAGCCCAATATGACCTAATGCTTCCATTGCAACAGAGGCCAGACTTGCAGTCTCAGAGTTAACAACATCAGTCAGGCATTTAAGTATATTCCGAAACAATGTCTCTGGAATCTGTAATGGGTAATATCAGAAACAGTTGAAGAAAAACTGCACGTAGCTAAAGAGAAATATGATGAACAAACTATAAATGAAATATGAACATAATGGCAATCTTGCACAAGCCTTAGTAACCAATTTATTATTAAAAGAAAAGGTACATTATATGGCAGAAGCGGGATAATAACATCTGCCTTACTGAGCATCATGGAAAGTGCCCAAGAAGCATTGACATTCAAAATCAACATCAAGAGAAAATTCACAAAATCCTTATCTTTAGTACGAAATTGTTCGTCAGATCAGAAACTCTATTATTCTCGTTCTATAGGTAACAGAACAAGAAGGTCAGCAGTCAACACTCTTCTTTTTACAACATTTGAACCCTTTCCAACAGCTCAACATTATAATAACTGTTCTTGACATTAGCATTTGCATGTTATAAGTGACAAAAAATCACCAAACATCTGACATCAGTGCAACAGAAAATGCCCATTAGTTCCCCATAAGGTTTAACAGTTTTATGGTGTATATATATGGATTGGGCACCCTCTTCTTTGGTGCTAGCTTTTGGGAATGAATTCTACCCAAGCCCATTTGTCATGGTATCAGAGCCAGCTTTTTGTCTGCGATGATGGGTTTGGACCCTGCCGGTTTGCATGTCACGCCAAGCGTGAGGGAAGGTATTAGAAGTTGTATTTATCCCACATCGCCTAGTTACTGGGCTGTTATGGTGTATATATGTGGATTAGGCACCCTCTTCCTTTGAGCTAGCTTTTGGAAATGAGTTCTACCCAAGCCCCTTTGTCAAACAGCATTCACTACAAAATTCCCTCTTTCATAGATACCCATGGAAAATATAATCATATATGTTCTAACTCCTAGGATGCAATTAAATACCAGCCATTCTCATAATAGAATGCCATCGTGTAATGGAGTTTGAGCCTGTTTGTTTTCATTACCCAAAGGAAATTTGAAGATACATAGGTAATGGCCACTACCAGCTATGGCAGTTCTTGCACAAAAGCCCAAAAGAGTATCTATTATGCAACTCTTCTTGCATAATTTCCAACAGCAGTAATTACAGATTAAACAACTTACAGCAGGCGTTCTAGATACACAATCTGCAGTGATATATCCAACAGCACATAATGCTCCATGACGTGCCTCAAACCTGAAACAATAAGTTCATTCACCTTCAGACTCAGAAATTGTATGATTATTACCATATAAGCAGCATGATATTACAATAAGAAATCAATTATGTAGTGACAAACCTCAAATTGTTTGTTCCGCTAATTGAGGACAGTAGTTCACATATGAGATTGGATGATGCAGGACTAGTAAGAGCAGAGCAAGATATGCCAAGTAGGCGTGCTGAAGATTCACGAGTGTCTAAGTCTACATGGCTCAATAACTGCTTTAGCCATGAGATTTTAGATGCATAATGGGATGCTATCATCTATGAAGAAGCATAAGAGAGAGAGAGAGTATTAGACAAATTCATATTGATATGTAACTAAAAAAGCAGAATATAGAAAAGGGAACAATGACAACCAACCTCTGGAAGAAATGATGCAATCGTAATTAATGCTTTCGAAGCAGTGGAATGCAACTCAACAGAGCCTTCATATGCCATAGCATGTTCTAGAAGTAAACACATTGTTTCCACTGCAGCCAGAAATTCAGATGATCTCTCCAAAGAGTTATTTTGCCCCAACTCTGATTCGAAGCATTTCAACAGAAACTTAATCATAGCCACATACACTTTTGATGGAAAAACAAGCTTTTGTTCCCTCAAGTCACCCGAGTCTAACAGCTTTGGTTGCTGTTTTAGGATATAATCCAACATGCCTCCGAGTTTTGGATATCTAAGATCGAGATTTTGATTGGTACTTCGGCCTTCTTCTTTGACAGGAAACAAGCCTTCAAATGCCATTTCCCTGGAGAAAGAGAGAGAGGGAGAGAAAAGGAGAAAGCAAAGAAGAGCATAAGATGACAACCATATGAAAACTCTACAACATAAGAGCTATAACTTTGCTAATAAATAACCTATTGGAAACAGTAACACAATAAACAGATAGACGATGCTGTGGTAAACCCCATTCATTGGTCCTTCTTTTCTCTGTTTCCATTCCTCCTCATATGTTTGACAATTAATCATTGTTACTGGATCTAAAAGAATAAATATAAGGTAGAAAATACTATAAAGCAACCCCCTCTATCGACCCCTTTTTCTCTTTTGTCCATCCCTCCACAAAAGACTAATAGTTAAAAGTTCATAAGGATGATTCAGGCATCTGATGACGCTGATCTCATGGTCACTTACAAGTATTTGACATCTATAGTATGGATAAGGGAAGATAAAAAATATACTGACAAACTTTTAAATAAAATTGCTATTAAGGGCATTACAACTAACAGATAAGGCCCTATTTACACAGTCATAGAACAATTAGTCGCACATAGTTGAGTTGCCAAAGCACGAGAAAAAGAAGAACAAAAATGAAATTCTTCAAAAGCTTATAAATGAAAAAGGGCAAAAAAAAAAAAGCAAGCTCAGAACTATAAAATGAATTGTGGTGGAGCTTTTAACACTGAATCATAGCATGAAACACACATGGCATTTGTGTGCAAGTGGTTCTGGGAGACAAAGCTACTCCTTTGGAAGGAAACCCTGAAATTCCCCATCCCCATTTTATCAACTACCAACAGGTTGTTTATGGTGCTCTATATTATTTTGAACAGTGTGTAGCTGGTAGGTCAGACTAGAAAGGTACAGTAAGTCCTCATGATTGGAATGTAGCTGGGCAGAGAAGCACCAGAAAATTCAGGAACTATGTACACCTCAAATGTAAGTTAATTTTCCCTTTAGAATGTAAGCTCTTACCTTCCACTATTTGTATTAGGAATTCAACTTCTTAGCATCTTATCAGAAAGCATGTACACAGAAATAGTAATACAATAATTTTAGATACAAGTTGTGGCATTGAATTCTCCGCCTAACATGTTTTGAATGAAATAGATAGAAATTTCCCTGGTATGGAGTTCTACATTTCTTTTTCTGCGGTTAAGAATAAGCAGAGTAGGTATTTTGATGTGCATCGAAAAGCAGGGTTGAGAATGGAAACTAGATAGATGCACATTTTAACGAAACAAGCATCTGCCATTTCCAGCTGAGTCCAATTTATGGCTGGGAATGAAATCCTTCATGTTAACAGGTTTTCCTGATACTTATCTTTCATATCTCGCAAGTGGGAACCTTTTTCGAAGAACTATCTTTGACAGAGATCATGAAGGGGGACACAATGAAAGGCAAGAGAGTTCCTAGGGGGAAGATGAGAGTGGTTCACACACTTGCTTTTGGATTGGTGGCTAGATACAAGGGTAAAGGATTTTGGTCCTTTTCTTTCTTCTTCCTTTTTTTTTTTGGTATGACCACCCATTGTAGTTAGAATTCAAATATTCAAATGAAAAAGCAACCATTAAAACTAAAATGTGTCAGTGGTGGTAACCCTGCATAATCTGACCTAGCTTATCCTTGCAAAGGCTTACACCAAGACTATAAGGTTTTCTAGGCCTAGAGCCTTAATGAGCTGGGCAGCAAATTTGATGGAGCCAGAGTACATGGTAAACTTTTCCAGAAAGCCACATGTTTGAAGTCTGGTATGCCAACTAATCTAATAGATATTCACTTAGCTAAGGTATTCTCCATTTTAAGGCAGCTTTAGGCAACGAACACCTAACAGATATGCCGGTTCACATCAATTAAGACAGCTCAGGTTCTGAATATTCTTCTACCAATCTAAAGTTGATGGGCTGTTGATTGAATTGTTTGGAAACTGTGCAGTGATTTTGATGCAGATGAGAAATTTTTACAAGGAGTTCTATGTCCGATTTGAGGCTAGAATTTCTAGGCTGTAGCTGAAGATGAGGTGTATTAGCTAATCATAGATCATAAAACTAAAAAAAGAAGGGGAAAAATCATCTGATAGTCGAGCAACTTTTAAATATGATTTCTTTTTCACATACTAATCAAACAACCACAGATAATTGCCTAAATATTTGGCTGAAACAAGTTTTACATGACTCCATGAAAATATCCTGTCAAATCTACCCGTAGGTTTCTTTTTTTTCTTTTTGATACATCACACAGTAATTATAAAACATAAAACAGAAAAATGAGACAGAAAATATCAAGTCAAACACTTCTAATCTCCACTACATCTTTTCAGAGCTATCATAAGTATGAGCAACAAGATGAACGTAAACAGCCTCTGCAAAGTGAAGCAAATGAATTTTTGTAGGGTTTATGCTAGAAGAAAAACTCCACTACCTTATATCCAACCTAGAATCAGCCACTGCAAGCATGCAAATAAATCTACTTGGGCAATGTTGCAAATCATATAGAGACGTCGCCCATCTCACAGCACAGAAACGTACTTCATTTTGTTCCTGATTGGCACTAGAAAAATTAAGTTTCAATCATAATGCAGTGAGTTATGGATCAAACCAGGATAATGTGAGATGAATGGAATTCTGCAATGCATCTCCAAACTACTTTTCACAAATTACTCCATACCACTTGGGAATTATTCAACAGAAGTATCTCCAAATCCATCAGCACACTAGCTGGGGCTCCCTGATGCTCAAATAAAAGAACAATCATTAGAAATAAAATCAACCAGGCAGCAAGTCCACACAATTTAAGAAAACTAATCGTGTTACAGAATTAGTTATAATTAGAAAGACAAAACATAACGGCAAAGAATAAAGTAGCAAATCAGCAGTTGTGATGCATGCGTAAACAAAGAACATGATGGAAGGGGGGTTTTCTTAATTGATCCAAACAAGTCACAAGAAGCGCACATTCACTATGTTTAAAGTTTCTGTCTTTGTCTAGGTCTACTGGAGCCTTCTCTAAAGCATTACAACCTGGTAAAGTTTCCCTATAATCATAACACACTATTAAGAAAAGTAATCGGAATGTTTCCACACCCTTCTTTCTTTAATATCCTCAATAATATTTGAACCAAGAATAGTTATATTGTTTTACAATAAAACACATGTTCCATTTTACAGAGCTATTACACACATTCCAAAAGCCATTACCTTATCAATTTCTGCTTTTAGAATTTTATTTGGGATCTCCACAGGAACACTGATGACTCATGAGATCTCTGTTTCTTATTTGCTTGTATAATTGCATAAATTGGGTATTGAACCTCAAAAAAATTTGTCAATATCAATAGATAAATATTAATGAAGCACAGATGTGCAAACTCTTCAAGCTCACCAACCATCTTCTCCCCTTCTTTTTTCAAATTGATTAATTTGTATCGTTTCCAAAATCAATCTAGCATGAAAATTTTTTATTTTAGTTCCAAGATTTCCTTTCACCATGAGTTTGTATCATGGTGAAAGGAAACTGTGTCCAATATAGATAGTTTATAATCTAAAGCTTGCTACGGTTAGATAGAAACTTATATGCGTCTTTATGCCAAAAACTAGCTCAGGTGCAAAGCTGATCACTGAATGATAGAAATTTTAACAAATTATAGACTGAAGGCAATGTTCATAAGTGTACCCTGTGGCTTGTCCCCTTTTACTTTAAGGATTAGGATTTTCTTATTGCTCTACCCCAACATTTTCTCCATTGACATGCATGGAACAACTTAATGTCAGGCGAACAGACAAGCACAAGAAAAGAAACATTATTGAGGCAGAAGAATAAGAATACATGGAAGGCATTATTTTTTTTAGTTTCCTTTCCTTCGTTTAGCTTGCTTTTTTCATTTAGAGTTTTATAAGAGAATACCTTATGCTCCAACCTCCTTCTTGTTATCTCCTAATCACATACATTTATTTTGCTTAATTTCCAGCCTTATCCTCCAAGTTATGCTTCATTTGAACTCAAGTCAAATAAGCCTTTATCTGAAGCTAGTTAAGGTCAACTATATGGATCTGTTTTCTCCATTCCACTTGATTTTGAGCCAAATCATCAGAGTTATTTTGAGCCATTCATCCCTATCTCACTACTTTCCCCTTTGTCATCTTTGTTCTGCCCATCCTTTCCTTATCTCCAACAACCTCAAAAATTTTAATTTCCATACCAGGACTTTGTTTATTTTATGTTACTCGTGGAGAAACCAAATCAATCTCCCATCTCTTAGCTTTCCCTTACTAGATGCCATGTCTACCATTCCACCTTCCTACCAAATACCAGTACAATCATTTCTCATCCAGCATTAATGGCAATATTGTTGACAGCAACAACAACAGTACAGAATAGTGAAGACTTTGGCACTAGTCAAAATTCCAGATATCAGAAGATTTTGGAGAATCATTACCAAGGTGAAAAAAGTGGGTATTATCAAAAGATCCAAATAACACCTAAAAACAAGGGAGAACTCAATAGAATATCTTTCAAATATTATTTAAAAAAAAAAAGAAAACTTACTCTGCTAATTCTCCATTCAAAAATAAATGTCCCAGATAAATTAATAATAACCATAGTAGTAGAAGCAGCTGTACTTACCCTATTACTCAATTCCAGCCATAGTATATTGTAATTTATTTATCCACCCATAACTTAACAAGTAAGAAAATAAATCGACTCAAAATAAGAAAGATGAATACCTACAGAAGTGTACAGAAAAGTTATTTTTTTTAATAACAAAAATGTAGTGAAGAAATAACCACATAATGCAGGAATAAGTAAGAAAAAAATCTGTAATTTGCGCTATTTGGCAATGCCAGCAAATAAAGCCTGAAGGTTAAATCTTCACTTGACAGCACGAAAGTAAAGCATGCTACTATTGACCAGGTTAAACATAAACCTTATATGCAGCAGCAAGAGAACTGGTTGCTTCCTGGATTGCAAAACGAAGAGACTGAACCTCAAATTTCAATGCATCAAAAAGCCGAACAGCCATGTCAATCTTGTCTCTGAGGTAAGGGGAATAGCCATCAAATTAAAGTATCAAATAAACTAAGGCACAACCACAAAAAGGAGAACAGATAGGCAAACCACCTAAAGAGATGGGGCAGGCGCTGTGACAGCAAACCAATTGCTTGAAAAGAAAAGGTCTTGGTGTCCCTTGCAATAACATCTGGAGATAAACTAGATCAATTGCATTGAATGATAAATTTAAATTGGATCATTGACAATGAAATTCTACATATCCTAAAAAGAGCAGCTTTGTACTAGATAATAAAAGAACTTGTTTGCAAAATACCTGATTCTGTATTTGAATATCCATCAAGTAACTTCAGAATCCCATTAAGTATTACTGGGCCCATAAGCTTTAGCTGATCAATTTCTGCCTACATGTATGGAAAGAAAGAAAATAATAGAGGAAAGTTAAAATGAGAATTCCATAGCAGTACTAATATTTTCTGTGCGAAGATGCACCAAATCAGTGGAAGCCGTGGTAGTAAAGTGGAGAACAAACTTCTGGGTCCCAAATGTTTAAGCCAATTGAGCCATACACAGATACACTACATAAAATTCATAAGCTACATCAACGATCACTTCATTAGCTACATCAACGATCCTATAGAGTAGAAGATTACTAATCAACGGTTTGAATACAGTATGATCAAGAAAGTCAGTTTGTATTCCATTAGGTGTATTAGGCTATGAAAACAGCAAGGGGACAGGTTCTTGTTGCTTTTAAGTTAGATTTTAAGAAAGCTAATGGCAGGCTTATCACATTCAAGCTACTTGCAAAATGCCATTCAAGATTATACAAGCAATTGTTATTTTGATTCTTCAAGATCGAAGATTAATTTTTCTCCCATCAAGGAAAAGTTGAGATAAGCGATAAAAGAAATCAAAAGTATTTCTTTTAGATTTGCAATTTTATCAATAAAATTTACTTTTCAGAAGCCTTCTCTTTAAGAACACTAGAATTTATTATTGCAATTGATTAAGTACTTTGCAGTTTTCCAATTCCAGTCACATCCGGAGTTTCCTATTCTATGCAAGTTCGGCTGCCTATATAGAGCACCCTAATAGACTATTAAATTAGGTTTTTATTCTCAATTTTAAAAATGCAGTTTGAAGCTCTTTTAATTGAGAATATTGCAGTTTCATGTACATTATGGTGTATTTTGGCAAAAATGTTATTTTCCCATGTCTCTTAGGCAGGTAACTATTGTATAGTGAACAAATAAATTTTGGAGCTTTCTACTTGAGAAGTATAGAGAGAAAAGAAAAGATTTGCATATGATGTTCATCAATCTAGAAAAGACTTATGATAGAGTTCTAAGAGATGTCTTATGGCGGGCTTTAGAGCGCAAGAGTGCGTCCATATATTCAAGTGCTAAAGGACATGTACAATGGTGCGATACCTAGTGTACATACAAATTGGAGAAGACAGATGAGACTTTCCTAACATTGGCAAGGTTGCACCAAGCCCTTACCTCCTTGCTCTAGTCATGGATGAATTCACAAAGCATATCCAAGAGGATATTCCTGGCAGTGTATGATGTTTGCTGATCATATAATGCTCATAGATGAGACTCAAACGAGATACGAAGCAGAGCTCTCGATGGTTTGGTCATCTGATCACAAAACTTTAAACAAGCCGATAGATCATATTAGGGTAGATGCAGGTAAGAATGGGAAGGGTAAATCTAAGCTAAAATGGAGAAAGGTAGCTCAAAATAATTTAAGGCCTTACATCCTTTTGAGGATGTTATTAAAGACTATATTGGATGGAAAAGAGAATCCATATAGGCGACCCCAATTAACTTGAGGTTAAGGCTTAACTGAGCTGAGTTATGTTAAGTTCTACTTGGGAATATTAAAGTATTATGTACATTACGATTCTGTTGGCAAGCACAATTTTCTCATTTCTAATTTCTATTACATATGAGGGTGCCAAGATAAGGCACCCTATGATTAGGTTATAATTATTGATCATTAAAAAAATCGAATTTGAAAATTAGTTCTCTTGGTTTTGATTGTTGCTTAGTTCTTTATCCAGACCCTAAATTACCAATTTGAAAGTAATATATGTTAATGACAATGATTACTTTGATAAGGAATTTCAGAAGTTGAACAAAGTTTTTAGAAAACTTGGTATAAATGGTTCGATAGTTCTCATGCCAAAGAAGCTTTGATTGCAACAGATACACCAGCAAGATCTTAAAAGATAAAGACAGGCTTTTAGCATGGCATGATATACTTAGCATTTATATTGAATTTTGCTTTATGATTATCCTTCTTTCATTCTACAACTAAATTACCCTCTGCTTAAGCAAAGGGAAGGTATACAGTTCCTATCTAAGCAAACGATCCATCTATCTTTCTTTTAAGATGTCAAGGGGCATCACATTCCAACTTTGTGAACATTAAAATACAACCCAAATCAAGATACGGCCCTTACATGTTTAAACACCCAGACAGTGAATTCCATTCCCAACTGCCTCAACCTTGAAGTGGTGCCACTTCCTAGTGCAATACAGAGGTTAGACAAAGCAAGTTATCAGCAACTGATATTATTATAAGAAATTTGGTATAAAAGCACAGAAATATATATATAAATAAATAAATAAACAAATATACATACACACACATATATATATATATAAAAGATACATACCACTGAAAGGCAAACTAGGATGTCAATAGTAGGGCAATGACTTATGAAGTGCATTAATACTAAGATGATATGGGAACTGAAAACGCCATCATTTTTCTTCATTGTACTTTTTGGCATGTTTAAGGAGCCATGTGTATATGGAGGAATTTTGCATTTAAATTGTTAAGTTTAGGCAAGGGAAATTTTGATAAAACAAACAGGGGTTAAGGCATTGTGTTATATTTGCAGTTATTTCGAGCGTTGGTTGGATAGGAAACACTATGATATTTGAGAACCAAAATCAATTGTGCAATTATTGTGGCTTCTAGGCTTCAGGGGCTTTTAAATGGGTGTTTTTAGCTGATATGTAATATTAATGACAAGCATTATTTCACCAATTATTTATTTGCTTTTATTTTTTTCTAGCCATTCAAACATGTAATATTAGATGCATTAACATGTATACAGTATGATTGGCTTAAAATAAATTGTCAGAATATTAGAACACTAATTCATCATAATAAATTATTATCTAGGACTACATCTACAATCTATTTGAAGAGTTTGGCTACCCATACTAAATATGGCATCAGCATTGCAATGATGTGTAATAAAATAAAAATAATGCATACCATATATACAGCCAAAAATACACTGCAGAGTTGCTGGGAAACTGTTTGCCGCTCTAATAGAGCGACAAAATATAGACATCAATTTCACTTTCAATGCAACACCTGCAGGAGCAACTCTAGATTCTGCAGCAACATTTTCAGCTCCAGCAGAACCTGCATAAAGCATACATCAGTTTTTTAAGATTCACCATAACATCAGGATGTCCCAATGCACAAGACTTTCCAACATTTGACACCATGATCTCCACGTCAAAAACCATGCTATTGCATAATGGGTAAAGATTCACCATAAACATACACAAGTCTCTGTCAATCTAAATTGTAAACTGAAACTGACTAATCTTGATACTGGTTTTCTATCTTTATTTTCAAATAAGAAATCTGAGACACTCATGCACATATTTTATATAAGCAGAGATGCAGTGGAAACTATGAAGACCTACACAGCCACAATCATAAAAAGAGTACTCAAACTTATGTAAGTTAAAAATTAGCAACAACATTCAGGACACAGTATAAAAAATTTCATAACAAATTTGAAAACTAAAATAAAATTAATTAAATGGGTTTAAAGCACATACCATTTAAAAGTAAAAACAACTTGTTCATCAACTTCATATCATCTAAATTAGCAGTAGACGCCTTCTTCTTCAAAAGCTCCTCTCCCCTCTTATTAACAGGCTCTTGGCTTGAAAAACAAATCACCAAACAACGAGATATAGTCGACATTTCAAATTGTTTTAACATAATAAAGTATGCAATAGAAAGGAAGTTTTTTAAGTTGCAAAGAGAGAAAAAAAACATAAGATGTACCAATCTGCACTAGCAGCTAGATATAAAGGATAAACAAGTTCGGGATCCAACTCCATAGCTTCAATGACATTCAAAATGCCCAACTGCTCATAGAAGCCAACAGGAGAAAGTACCACTTTAAGAATTGTAGAAAACTAGTAAACAACTGTAAGCTCCAGTACAGGACAGTTTTTCAGATTTTACTATCACCTTTCTCATCAGAAGCACATCATTTTTCAAAGGATGCTTTCCAGTAACACGATTGCTCTGAGCAATTGAAAGCCCAGCTGGACATCCTCCACTGCATCAAAATAATAAGCTCCTGAGGAAATTTTGAGACCACTGAAAGATCATGCTACTATTGTGATGAACTAAGATACAGACCCTTGAGATGGCTGCTGATACAACATCAAATGAAAGCAGAAGTCGATGAACAATTCTCTATCTTCAGAACTACTTAGTGATCTATATTTTATGGCAACCTCATCATCAATCCGACCAGCATGACACTCACCAATCACCTGAATTCAAGAAAAATCAATAAACACAAATGACGGTCAGCAAAGGCATCCATATGTTAAAATAGCTCCAAAAGCATCTGTAATTTTTTTATAACAATAAAAAATAAGATAAAATATTTTCAACAGATTGTTCAAGTGGGGATTAACTAGATAGAAGGAAAGAAGGTAATAATTAGGAAAATGATCATATATCTCCTGAATATAAAAAGAAAATCACAAGAGAAGAAAAGATTGAAATATTATAAAGTGAAGGACCAATAAAGATAAAAGAACAGCTCTATAAGTCTCCATGCGACTGAAAGAGAATAACAAAAACAATTATTGGAGAACTTATTAACAAATAGCAAATTATACAAAGAGCTAATGAAGCTAAACATACCTTAGTAGCAATTCTCAGGATGATTTCTTGGTGTTGATGAGGAACTTTACAAATGTTAGCTACAAGCATAGGAGCCATATTTTCTTTTTCCTACATAACGTAGTCAAGGATTAATTACAATGAAATTTCAATTAAGAAAGTTTTTGAATCCTATTACAAATAGCATACATACATTTACATGTACACGTTCAAATGCCATCTCAATATACACAATGCAAAAGTTCTTAACCATTGGAGTAGCATTAAGATCTGTATACAGTTTCCATAAGTCCAGTAATGGCAAACCAATCTGAGACTGGTGTTTCACTCTCTTGTTCACGTGACTCAAAATCTCAAGAACCTGCCAACAGAAAAGCCAAAAATTACTAACAGTCGATTAAACAGGCATTTGAATATTGTAGAAAACTAGGATATTGACAGTACAAAATCAAGAAAATAGCTGGTGCTTTATACACAATTGTTACTAGATTTCAATGTAATTGACTAATTTAAACAGACAAAAACCAATTCAAACAAAGGGAGAGAGATTACCTTGTTGCGAACAGCAGTGGATTGAGAGGAAAGAGAGGAGAGAGTGAGAGGAAGGAGCTTGGAGAGCAAAGCCTCGAGCTTAGAATCGTCACATAAAGCCAATCGAGTAAGCATTCGATCCAGCAACTCTTCCGTCTCGACATCAGATTTCGCCGCCGATGACGACGATGAGTCTGCCATTTTGTATCGCTTTTCTTTCTGGACAAGACAGAAAAAACAGCACGTAAATAGATATTCTGTCACGAGAGCTGAGGAACTGGCGTGTTATATGACGATAATTACTAGCGCCGGAAATTTGTTTCTTTAGAAATATTCAAAGCTGTTCCGTTCACGGTTCATTCTACCATCTGCAATCTCTTATTAGACTTGTTCATGGGCCTCGGTACCTGCCTGGCCCGCCTAGGCCCGCATGTTGCCCAAGCCCGGTCCGGTCCGAATCTATATAAAGCCCGGACTTTTCGGGCCGGGCTTAAGATTTTTATAAAAACCCAAATCTGGCCCGATGTTTAGTTTAGTTAGAAAAAAAAATGTCGTATCTAGCATTGTAACCTGACCTTCAACTTATAATTAAGTGCTACATACCATTTAACTACCTATTATTTCTATTTATAGTTTTATTGTTATTAATAATATATTTTAATAAAACTAAACTCAAGCCCGACCCGAACCCGCTCAGACCCGATACAAGTTTAACAATTGGTAGGGACGGGCTGGGCCGGGCTTTTTAAAAAATTTCGGGCTCGGATTTGGGCTGAGAGATATTAAAAAAATTTCGGGCTTGGGAGGGTTCGGGCTTGTTCAAAATAAAATCAAGCCCGATCAGGCCCGGTCCGAGCCCGCCTAGGCCCGGCCCATGAACATGTCTATCTCTAATATAGGAAAAGGTGCAGATTTTGCCCCCTCATGTGTACGGATGTGCACAATTTGGTTAGAATAGAAAACCGAACCGAATAATAATTTTAATTCAGTTTTTATAAATTCAGTTTGATTTTCAATTTCAGTTTTAAGACTTTTTTGTTTATGGGTTTCGTTTATAGTTATTAAATCTGGCTCGGCGGCCTGGCTGATTGAACCATGAACCAAAATATATTTTGGTTTGATCAGCTCTACATTTAATTATTACATTACTCCACCTGAAAATGAATGATCTATAAAAGAGATTTAATCAATAAGTCAAACTAACATTATTCATATTTTACAGTAAAATTTATTTCTTATATTCACTTTTCTATATAATTAATTTTTAATAATGGAATAATTAGTAATCATTTAAAAATTATATTATGTGACATTTTACTATCCTCTCATCCCGAATTACAGTACAATCTTAGCATCAATAATATTGAATAACACAAATCACAAGCAATCATATAATTATTCAATTTAATATTAAATACTAAAATTGAATAGCATCGGTCTAAATGAAATTATAGTTATATGTAATATTCATAGTAAATATTATAATAATAATAATAATTAATAATAATAATAATAATAACGATAATAAAAATAAAAATATTAATAATAATAATTAAATAACATTGCATTAAATAGTAACATGATACAGTTGATTATACGATTTTAACTCAGAGTTCTGTTGAATTTCCTTTAGATGCTTCTACGCCTTTGGCGGAACTGGCTGATCCATCGAATTATCTATTCATGGAAATAATTCAATTAATAAAAAAATATTTTATAAACAACCTCAAGCCTATACTTCAAAATTTGACTATCTAAGAATCTCAACTTGAAAATTCTACTAGAAATTTGATAAAACCTCCCTTAAAATTTGGACATTTACATTTTGTATAATTGGTCTAGAACTTGCTAAAAACACTTCTAATATTTATCAAATATTCAATAGGAGTCGGGTCACCCATATCTGTATCATTTTTCACAAATTACTATATTCATAAAAAAAACTACTAAATTTAAAATAAAAATAAACAATTTTAATTTTAAAATATATATATAATAGATTAACACATTTACAATTCGAATTTGATTCTATTCAACTATAATTGTAATCCACCTAATTACATTATTGATATTTAAACCAAAATAACCTAATTTAAGTATAAACATTAATACTTGCTAACATATTTTTAATTTTAAAAATATTTTAAATGAGTAAATATTAATACAAAAAGTAAAGATATAAATAATATTTTATAAGAATAATTTTAAGTCATATTATAACTGGTCCAACATGTATCATAAATAAAATTAATATTGTATAATATAAATAAGTTTACTTTCTTATTTTTTTTAGACTTCTAGAGTTAATTAAACTTAATAATTATTTAAGATTATTAAACATGGCCTAATAAAAATTAGAAATATAAATTACAAATTAGTAAATATAGCAAATATAAAAATATTCAAAAGCTTGAGGGGACAAATCACAAAAGAATTATGATGATTAGTAAGTCTCTGAAACGAAAAATGAACTTTACTTTATTAAAGAAATAGATAGACCTAGCAAAATTATGTATTGTACATGATAATTAATTAGTCCTAATAGAGATGAACTTTTAAGATCAAGCTTGTACTTAATCCATTATTAATATTATTTATTATTAAAATAAATTAACAAATACTCAAATTAACTCATATAATTAAAAAATAGTAAGATTTTATCAGTAAATTAGTAAAAGTTAGTAATATTATAATCCCAACTTATCGAACTTAATTGAAATATTTTGGTTCGGTCCAATTCGATTTTAAATATATTTTGCTTCAGTTTCGGTTTGATTTTCTTGACATTTAGTTTTCGATTGGATTTAGTAACCGAATCAACTGATGCACACACTTTATATTTAGGGTAAGTTCACATTGGCAAGTCAATTTTTTTTAAATTAAACTGGGAATCACACTGGAAATCACACAAAAATTTTATTGCATGCCCCCTTAGAAAGTGATAAATTTTGAGTTAAACTATCATTATCTCAAAATTGTCGTGTCATAAGTATTTTAATAAAGTTAATTAGTGGGGCCCAATAATATGTATGTATATCCAATCAGTCTTTTCTTGATCATTATTTGTTTCTTCATTTTGTGCATACCTTAAAGAAAATGCACATAGATAGAATTAGACGCATTGACTTTAAAGTTTCATATGCAAATATGCAAGATGAGCAAAAAAAAAAGTATGAAGATGGACTCAACAATCAAAGACTTGAAGACTTGAGTCAATATGAAGATCTAACTGAATTATGAAGCATTAAAAATGGGAAAAGATATAAAGCAGATAAGAGCAATGCAAAGAGCATATGGAGCCATAAACCTCATGTGAGCAAGGATGATCTTTTCATTATACAAAAACAATTAGCTAAAATTTAGAGAATAAATTGTATTATTTGGAAGCGTATATCACAGCATAAGAAGAATTTTAAACATGTTGTTCTCCAAATTGTAGCTCTCAAAGTCTAGTTTCATATGTAAAAAGTCTTGCATCAATATGAGGTGTATGAAAGGTGTAATAGTTGAAATGTTGAAGCATAGTCAAACTATCACGACTAGATAAGCAATAAAATGTATTAATCTTTTGGAGCATGAAAATGGATGATTTTGAAGTTGCTCAAGACTATAAATTTATAGTAGATTGATTAAAGTTTTTAAAGAAAATAGTTCATCAGTTGGATTTATATATCTCAAGATTTTAAGTTCTGAAATAATTACTACAATACAAAATATTGTGCCTACGAAAAGGAGTAGAAAACCATAATGGAGATCATGACCTATATCATGATTGTGAAAGAGACCGTGATTCATCTTCTAATAAGTAAATCACCAACAATTATTTTGTGCTCCAATAGGATAGAGCCATAGGCACTAGCCATTAGATGCAATCAAATTTTTACAACTGTGAATTTCATTTATTGACCGCAAAATGACAATCTTGATTACGATTTTGGCAGTAACTAACAATGCATTTAAATGCAGATTTTATATTTGTTAGAGAATATTTACCCTAAAAGCATCTCCAATGCACTCTTTATATATGTCAAATTTTTTTACTTTAAAGAGTCATAACATAAAACAACACTTTAATGCACTTTTTATTCTTTACATATGAAGTAGAGAATTGATTTGACTCTCATATATGGAGATTCAAACTTCATTTTTTACTTTATATTTAATAAATACATTATAAGTTTCTTAATTGATATTTGTAATTCTCATTTTTTATTAATAAAAATTAAAACAATTAATGCATATGAAAATAAAAGTAAAATAAATAATAAGAAATAAAGAGTCCATTAAACTTAAATAAAATATTTTACTATTTATATTTGAATATTTCTTAAGATGTTGTTTATTATAGAAATTGCACTTTTTAAAATAAATGGTGCTCTAACTAATTATTGTAATGACTATGTTGACCGTAAGGTTTCATATGTAATTTTGACAATACAAAATATTATTACTGCTAGCAATCTTGTCTAGTATTATTGTTAGTAGGTACTCTTTCATTTCAATTGATGCAATGAAGCAAACATATAGCAAGGCTTGGAGTATGCATTATGCAAGATGAAGATAAAGACGTAAGCATGAATATTGATTTAAGAGTTAAGGACTTGAAAACTTGAGTCAATATAAAAATCAAGATAAAATCATGAAACAATAAAGATAAGAAGAGTGATAGAGCATATAAGGACAATCCAATGAGCATGTATAGACAAGAAACTCATATGAGCAAGGATGATCTATATGAGAGTAAAACGGTTGCTGAAGTTTAAAGAATAAATTGTACTACTTGAAAGCGTTTATAAAGACAAGCCATGTATGGATGGATGGTTACTCTCTAGTTTCATGAACAAAAATTAGTATAATTTTAGGAGCTTGGAAGATGGAGTTTTGGATTTTTAAGTGAATTATACTCAAGCTGTCATATTGGATTACAAAAGATGGGGTCAATTAGAATTAGTGGCATTATTTATACAAGAGAAATTTTAATATGCCCTTCCCCAGATTTATAGTTCTAGAAGTCTAGTTTCATATGTAAAAGGTCTTACATCAATCCGAGGTGTATGGGAGGTGCAATAGCCGAAATACTAAAGCATGTTCAAACTACCAAGACTAGATGAACAATAATATGTTTTAATTTTTTAAAACATGAAGATAGCTGATCTTGGAGTTGCTCAAAATTACAAAGTTGTCGTGGATTGACCAAAATTTCTAACAAAATAAAAATTTTATCTTTTTGGAATTTTATATCTCAAGGTTTTGAGTTTTAAAATAGTCACGCCCGTGACACAAATTTTACGCATGTGACTCAATAGTAGAAAATTAGCAGAAATATTTACAACTTGCATTCACAACCATGTAAAAGGTTCTTTACGCCCATGAACAATTATTTGCGGCTATGGGCACTTAAAAATTTTAGTTTTTAGAGTTGTTAAAGTTAAAAAACTATAGCTGTTGTATCCCTCATGCCCATGAAAGTTTATTCACGCTCGTGACACCCTTTAAACAATTATAGCTTCATCTTTTGGAGGGGATAACTACTAGTTCTTGCTTGGAGCTACAAATATACATTTTTAACATGAAATACATAGGTTCTTGAGCTCTCTAAAGTGTAAATATAAGTAAAAAATATTTTCAAATATCAATGTGAGATTAAATCATCATCAAACCTTCTTGTTCTTCATTTTTTGGATTGAAACACTTAGTTTGAGGGTAGTGAACTCATTTTACTTTTGTTCTTGAGCTTATTCATAGAGAGTGAGCTGAGTTTTTCTTATAACATTATTAAAATATCTTTTTAATAAGATTGAAGGTTGAATTTTGATTGGGTTGTTTGTGAAAACTTTATAAATACTTTTGGAACACTTTCTTGGAAAAGGAGAGTTGAGTTAGGAAGGAAGTAAGTTTGTTATGTAGTAAAGATTTGAGTGTTAGCCATAGAAGATACTTCTGTTTGAGTGTTAGTCATTGAAACACTTGTAAGAAGTTTAAGTTTAGGCTTGAAAATACTTGGTTTTGATCTTGCATCCATAAAAGGATCATTGTTAGTGCAAACTAAAGTGAAGCTTGAGGAGTGGGCATAGGCAAGGAGTTGGCTGAACTACTATAAATTATTGAATTTGATTTTCTCTTCCTTGAACTCTTATATTTACTTATGTCTATTTTATTGCATACATTCTTATATTGGATTGTTTAATTGCTTTGATTAATTACTTCCGCTTATATTAGTTTTAAAACTCAAGTTTTTCAAAGCAAAAATTTTTAGTTGAAGTTAATTTTTGTAAACAACCAATTCACTTCCCCCTTTTACTATAATGTATTTTAAGCTATATGGAGGAAAGATACTATAAATACTCATTTGAAATATGAAATTAAGAGGTTCTCATGGTCTCCAAAGTTTATATACAAGTAAGAAATATTTTTGTACATCTTTGAGCCATCAAATTATTATTAGACCTTCTTGTTCTTTATTTGTAGAATTTGAGAGTTGTGAATTCACTCTATTTTTAATATTTGACAAAATAAAAGAGAATTTCTAAAATATTTTTAGTATCATTTCATTAAAAGAATAACAAATATAAAAACATCAAAAAAGGTCAGATCCCTTAATCCTAGGTCTAATATAGTAAGCATAATTAAATCCCTTAATCCTAGGCCTATTATAGAAAGAAATATAATTGTACTTACAACAAGAGTATATACAACAAGAATGAAAATCCTAGAGAGGTAATTATTGGGTAATACAACTTTTAAAAAATAAAATCTATAATATATGAGTAACAACTTTTATATAAATATATATAAGTACGAACTAAGAGAATTTTTTAACTAATTAAAATTTTCTTAATGTTAATCAATAATTATTAATGTTATTCTAATTATTTGATAATTTTTTTTATCCAAATTCTATATATAATTAATTTGATTTCCTAATCCTAATAGAATTAATTATAGTTATTAATCCAGTTCAATTCTAATCCTATCAGAATTTCATATACATTTCTAATCCTATAAAAAAATGAGGAATTATCACATCACACTATAAATATACCTATGATGGAGTTCAAATAACTCGGTACCAATTTTCACAAAAAATTGAAGATAAGAAGAAAAAATAGGTATGACAATTTTAATTTAATTTAATTTATATATTGATTCATGTGTTCATTATTATTATAATACTTCATCTAGATATGAAAATTTCCTTTTTATCATAAAATATAAAATTTATCTCTTCTTATATTCTTTTACTATTTTTTAAAAATAAAAATTATATTTTATTTAATTATAATAATTTTAATATTAAAAGTGTTATATTATAAAATTAAGGATTATTAAAACTATAATATTGAACTTTTTATATTTCTTTTTCGTTAACATGGATTTATTTCAATATTTTTATTAAATAATTATTAAATTAATATAATTAAATTATTATAAGAAAATAAATGAAAATAAATATTCAATTAAAATAAATTATTTTTTAGTTAATTATGATTTCACTATTAAAATATTATTTTATAAAATTAAAAATTAAATAATTATTAAAACTAAAATATTGAACTTTTTAATATTTGTCTCTTTATTAAAATGAAAAAATAATTCAGTATTTTTTATAAAATAATTATTCAACTAATATAAATTATTTTTGATAAATAATAATTTTAATAAGAAATATAATTGGATAAAATAAATATATAAAATTTAATATTGATAATGAGTCATTAAATAAATTTTTTTTAATGTTTTATGATTTTATATGATAAAGAGTAACTATTCATTAACTTTATAAAGTATATAATATAACATCAGTTCGATAAAAAAGTCGTAAAATACTTAAATTTGTTTAAAAATTTTATATTATATATTAATCAATTACTTTTATGTTATACCTTTTATAATAATAAATTTATGCGTATACTACATATGATGAGTAATACTATTTATATATATATATATATATATATATATATATATATATATATATATATATATATATATATATATATATATATATATGGGTATTACCAATTGGCTATAGCTTTAAGAGATTTAATTGGCAACAATTCAATTGGTACTAGAATTTTCTCTTAAACTGTGAGGTCTTAAGTTCCAACTCACGTCCAATCTAATGTAATTAGAATACAACATATTAATAAATCGCTATATAACAATTCAATAAACTTACAATTTATTCAAAAAAATTATACTGCATCATATCTATGTAAAAAAATAAATGCACACGTTAAATTTTTTTTTATGCCTCAAAAATAAATATAAATATCAAAAATATTTTATATTTCAGTATATATATATTAAATATTAAATTTACCGAGCTGATTAGTTTTGTATTTTATAGCAAAAAATCATTTAAATGCAAGATATCACATTAAAAATTAAGAAAAAAAAAACTTTTATTTTGGTCACTAGTAGAAAAAAAATGTTTTAGTAATTTATTGTAATACCTAGAATTTCCCTTTAATAATGATAATGTTAATAATAATTAATAAATGAGTTTTTATTTAAAATAATTTTACTTTATTTTTATTTGGTGTAAATTGGAATGATTTAAATAGAAATTTTAATGCTAGACAAATAAAGGAGTTATTTTCTATATCCTATTAGTTTGATTTTTAAGGAATTAATTAAGTAAATTCTATGAGAAATAAATTATATTTTTGGTTAATCAAATTTTTTTTCCAAATAAATATATATAAATTAAATTCTATATTTGAGTGTTATGGAAGAATTTGTAAAGGATATTTTATAAAAGAATTTTTGGAGAAAATGGCATTTAAATTAGCTAATGCTGTTAAATCTTAATTGGAAAACATTTAGCAAATTAATTAATTAAATTAATTGTGTGTTAGGACTAAATTGAAAATTTATTTTAGAAAAAGGATTAAAAGTATAATTTTATTAATATTGGGGTTTTAATGAAAATTTGTATATTTGGTATTTTCATAATTAAATATGTCGGCAAGGGCTTTTTGGTAATTTTATATTTAAAAGTAAGGGTAAATATATAATTGTATATTTTCAATAATTCTAATTTGGCCCAAATTAAATAGTTAGGAGTTTAATTGAAAAGCTAAAAAAAAGTTTAAGGGTTAATTGAAAATTTTGCAGAATGAAATTGTTAATAATTAAAAAAGTTGAAGGACTAAATGGTAAAGAAGAAAATTTCAGGGACACATTGTTGTTGTAGAGAAGAAAGAAAAGAAAGAAAAGGAGAAGAAGGCGTCGGGGGGTCGCTGAGGAAGAGAGGGAGAGGAGGAAGGGAGTGGCTCTACCGCGTGGCCAAAGCCTCGACAACAATGATGGGGCGTGGAGGCGAGGAAAGGGTCGTAGCTTCCTTTCGCCGTATGCTTCCAAAGATCGACAACCACCGCTCTTGGTGGCGATCGACTCGGCTTTCATTTTAAGTGTCGTAAATGGTACAGAGAGAACGGGTGGCACATTTTCTACGAGCGGTGATGGATGGATGATCGGAGGGCATATCTGGACTCCTCTCAACTCAAGCTTTCCAATGGCACCGGTTTCGTGGCGATCAGATTTCATTTGAAAATCAACGGCCAAGATCGTTTGTAAATCCCTCTGGATGATCGGGAGTCGGATCGGAAGCGGGGATCGTCATCAGTGCGTCGTTTTGAGTCCGATGGTGTATTCAGATCGTCGATCGGACTCCGGCGGTTGGAGGCGAGTCGACCTAGCAATCAAGCGTCTCAGTAATTTCTCTAGCTCGTTGATTTTAGAATTCTTTGGTAAATTTTATGTTTACTGGATTGTGTTGAGCATTAGAGATATTGTGAGTAAAAATAATTATTTGTCGGACTGCCTGCCTTAGATCATGACTTATGATGTGTGGCAGAGTCGGAAAAAAATGTAAAGTCTTGGAGACCCGACTCCCGTTAAAATAAATTGTTGAATATTTGAAGTGTTTTTTGGCAGGTCTTGAACCCGTTTTACGGGAGGTAATTGTTCGTATTCTAGGGGAGGTTCTGCCGAATTTCAGGTAGAATTTACCCGAGTCGAGATTTTTAGACAGTCAGTCCTAGGAATCTAGACCTAGGGTTAATTGTCAAATATTTCAACATTATTGATTAATTATATTCCGTGATTAGATAATCCGTCAGTTCAGCTCGCTCCACCCGAGGCATCGGAGCAGAGTTAGGAGGTCGTCAAAGCTATGAGTTAAAGTCATATGTCCGTTTACATGTGTTATGTTGAGACTTTACAAAATAATTTTGATTACATGATTTAATATTTTAATCAGTTATTTTAATCGCTATTTATATAAGTTTCATTTTCTGCATTATGATTTTATTATTTCGTGTTGACTCGGGATGAGGCAGCTGTAGCACTTGCTATCGATGAGATGCATCGGTATATGAATCAGAGACAAAAAATTAAGGGGATAAGGTTTGTAAATTTTAAAAGAGTAAATTAGGAATTGCCCTAGTCGAGCATTGCTCTCTAGGCTGAGTAGAGTGAGTGTGCCGGAGTAAATATTCCTGGTCGAGCATTGCTTTCTGGGCGCCGGCTTAATTGGAAACCTAAGTGACCAGACTAGAGTTAAGGATCCTGATCGAGCTTCGCTCTCTGGGCGCCAGTCTTAATGGAGTAAGAGAGCCGAAAGGCTAAGAGTGTTAGTGATAATTAAGTGTCTGAACTGGATTTAAGAACCCCAGTCGAGCTTCGCTCTCTAGGCACCAGTTCTGTTAGAATGAGAGAGAGTCGAGATGTTTAGTGTTGGGATTAAGTTTCTGCTGAGGTACTCCATCCTGTAGTAGGTGAAAAATTATTTTATTTAAGCATGACATGACACGTTTATTTTTGCATGACCTAGTATTTATTTCAAAATAAATAAATGTGTTATTGAAGCCACAATTTATATTAACAGCTACATTCTACATAAATACTTCGGTCTGCCAGAAAAACTAGGCGAGACCTGAAACTCAGAAAATTTACAACTGATACATCTACTATTACTACTGCGGAGAATCTAAGATTTACCAATTTATATACCAAATCAAATACATCACCCGATGATGAAGGAGTCGGGTTACTGAATAAAAGTCGCGAGAGGACTAACAGTCACGAATCTGAAAAACAGTACAAATGAAACTGTCAGTCTCGAGAGTGAGTTAAAATCAAATAATCTGGGAACTATTGCATTTTTCTCAGAAAACATAGATTATTCAAATCAATATATCAACCATGCACGTAAATACAATCCATATTATAATCATACCATAATAAATAAATAAATGAATAAAAGAAAAAATATTTTTACTTTTACGGGACGAGTGGCTCAGTAGAACCCTAACCCCAAATTCTAACAGCCATTTTGGCTCTCTTAATCCAATAAGACTGGCGCCCCGAGAGCAAATCTCGACCAGGGACCTTACTTCCAGTTTGGTCACTTAAGTATCCAAATAAGCCGGCGCCCCGAGAGCAATGCTCGACCAGGGACCTTACCTCCGGCAATTTACACAAATCAGCCCAGAGAGCCATGCTCGACTAGGGCAAACCCATAAAAAATCTGATTACATGTTCATGATCATTACCGGTGCCCACGCGGTCCTGATGTAACCCATCAGACGGCATGTTCTACGAAAGCCACATCCCCAAATCGAAATCATCACATATAATAAATATCATTGTATAATGAAATCATTCAATTATATCAAAATAACAATTAACAATTAAGAGTAAGACATCAGGCAACTCATGTGGAAAACTGACTATATTTGGTATTATTATAACATTACTATAATAATACTTATATTATCTTCATTAATTAATAATCCAAGTAAAATTATTTACATCATGATACTAATAACCAAATTAAGCATAAACTTCTAAAATAGCATATTAAAATCAAACTTAGCAATAGTGCAATGATTAAATGACTTTAACTCACAGAATTGGGCGACCTCCTAGCTCTGCTCCGGTGCCTCGGTTGGAGCGAGCCGAACAAACAGACAATCTAGTCACGGAAAATAATTTATCAAAACGCTGAAACAATCGATCTTTAATCCTAGGTCTAGACTCCTAGGATTGACTGTCTAAGAATCTCGACTCAGGAGAATTCTACCGAAAATCCGGCAGAACCTCCCCAACAACACGAACATTACCCCCCGTAAAAACGGGTCCAGGACCTGCCAGAAGAACACTTCAAATATCCAACAATTTAAACAACGGGAGTCGGGTCCCCAAACTTCACTTTTTCCCGACTCCGCCACACAACACAAAATACGAGGCAGGCAAACTGACAGACAATTATTTTTTACTCACAAATATCATCAAATACTCAATATAACCCAATAAACACAAATTTAAAATCAAAGGATTTTCAAGATCAACGGCCAGAGAAAATTACCGAGACGCTCGGTCGACTCGCCTTCGGCCGCCGGAGTCCGATCGACGATCTGGACACACCATCGGACTCACAACGACGCGCTGATGACGATCCCCGCTTCCAATTTTTTGATCTGACACCCGATCATCCGGAGAAATTTGCGGACGATCACGACCGTCGATTTGCAAACGGAGCTCGATTGCCACGAAACCAGTGCCATCACGAAGCTTGAGCTGAGGAGAGTCGGGATACGTCCTCCGATTGTCCATCCTCCGCCGGAGCTCGCCGAAAAAACTATAAAACACGGCTGCCACCACTTCGCCAGAACTCTCTCATCCCGGCCACTAAACCGACACGCCGCCAAAAGGAAGCTCTCCAAGGGGAGGCCGATCGCCACCGAGATCGGCCGGGCCGAAAGTCCGCAACACGCCGATTCCCGCTGGAGTCATTGCTGGGCCGTCACCTGGCCCGCGCCTCTGAGCTTGCCACCGACTCTCTCTCTCTCTCTCTCTCTCTCTCTCTCTCTCTCTTCCTTTCTTCTTCCCCAATTTTCTTTCCTTTCAATATCGACATTGGGCCCCCGAACTTTTTCTTATTACAATTGGTCCCTCAACTTTCTTAATTACTTACAGTTCCATCCATCAAAATTCCAATTTAACCCCAAAACTTTCCTTTAGCCTTTCAATTAAGCCCTTAACTAATTAATTTGGGCCAAATCCGAATTATTAAAAATACCCAATTACAAAAATACCCCTGACCGACATATTTATTTACAAAAATACCAAGCTCACAAATTTCCATTAAAACCCCATAAAAATAACATTATACTTTCAATCCTTATTCCAAAATAAATTTTCAATTTAGTCCTAACACACAATTAAATTAAATAATCAATTTCCAACTTAAAATTTAATACTACTAATCAATTATAATACCAATTTTCTCAAAATTATTTTATAAAAACATCCTTTATAATTTCTTCCAAAATTTTTCAATATATAATTTTACTTATATAAATATGCATTTGGGAAAATTTTGAATAACCAAAATATAATCATTTCTCAAATAATTTACTTGAATAATTTCTTAAAATTTCAAACTAATTGGGTATAGAAAATAACTCATTTATTTGATTAATATTAAATTTTTCATTAAATCATTTCAAATTAAACCCAATAATAATGAAGCTAAAATTAACTTAAATAAAAATTCATTATTAAATATATAAAAATTTCGGGTGTTACAATATCTAACCCCATTTTTCCTTGCAATAAAATCATAAAGGAAATATATATTAATTTTAGATATGAATGATACAATAAAAACGTTTGCTTTTGAGAGTAAAAAATACTAGGTCCAAGACATCATTTCTGCACTATGTAAATTCATCTCATAAAAATCCAAATATGTTTTTCTTTTTTTCCGATTTAAAAGGTGTTAGATTTTGGATCCGGCTCTATTATAATAGATGGTAAATCTCAAGTTAAGGAAATAAGAGTGGCTCTCAAATAGTAGGTACTATATAACTTCTAAATGAAAGTTACATAGGAGAATTATCTATATAAAGTGAATGAAATAATTTAAATATATAACCTTTTTCATATGTTTGAAAAAAAAGCATGAAAAAGAAGAAGCAAAATCTCTCTTTTAATTTCTCTACAAAAAAATAAAGGAGTTTAAGTTGTGAACCGATGGATGTTTTTCGTTTGTAATTACATCCCATGATTGGTGATTAATTTACAATTTAAATCCCTTTTGCTTCCACTATTTATAAATTAAATTATAAAATATATTTATATAATTAAATGGATTTGAAGGAATTAGTGCTCTTTAGAGAGTGATGACAACCTATCTTGCTTCTTTCAAGATATTAATAATTGAACTTTTCTTCTTTTGGCGACTTTAAAAGTGCAGCTTCCATTCTGATTTGGCACGTGAAAAAAAGGTTTTGTATTTTTTAAAAGTCAATTCTTTTTGTAAAAATTTAAATTATTAAAAATTTAAAGTCTTATAAAACTCATAATTCTCGAATTTTATAATTCTTAAGAATTTAAAATTTATTATTTTTTATAGATGGATTTTGAAGTTTTATTATTTATATATGAAATCTCATTGTTCTTTTCATATTAGAAATTATATAAAAGTTTCACAATAAATCAAAATGATTTGTATATTTTAATATATGAAACATGCTAATATGATTTTAGTTTTTTTATTATTTTAAAAAATATTTAATATCTATATTAAAATCATAATTAAAATAAAAAATAGAAATTTCATATAGAAAATAAGATAACTAAATTTTTAGATAAAAATATTTTTTTATTAGAAAAGATTAATCAAAATAAGAATTTTAATTTGAATATATAATATATTAAATCTTATCTTTTAAATTTAGAGTAATATTATAAAAATATAAGGTTAACAAATTTCTAGGAATCATCTTTCTTATATACTTAAACTTATTTTTTAAAAATTTAAATTCTTATAAATTTAAATTCAATTTTAACTATCTAAAAAACAATAAAATTTTATATACTTAAACTTTTAATGTTATCATTATTTTTCTATTAAAAGAACCGACTCAGGTGTACTCTAGGTACCCAACTCGAACTAGTTACTCAACATACAAATTTAAACCTAAATTTGACCCTAAAAGTTCTTGGATATGTTTATTTTTAGTCTATACATATATAGAAAGCAGAGTGCTAAAAGTGTTTAGATTATTAATGTAATGTCCAGTTTTCTCATGTGTTAAAATTACTTACGTGATATTATTATTAATTTTTATAATTATTCAATAATCCTATCTTAAAAGTAGATGTATTATTTTACTCTAATATTAATTATGAAATCTTGAGATATTAAAAGAATTTCATTAAATTATTTATAATTGTTATTGTGCTACAATTATATTTATAATATATCTAGAATATAATATTCATTTTGAAGCATATGATTTTTAAAATTTATGCATGAGTTTTTTTTTTAAATAAAGAAGCATAACTTTTATTTTTTTTTTCAAATTAAAAGTTTCTATATTAAAGAAAATAATAGCATCAATGCAACCAACTAGTAGACAACTAATAAAATTTACCTATACTAATTGTGTAAATTAACAACAACAATACCAAAATTAAAATAGTAAGAGTTACTATAAATTAGCAATTATATTAAATAACATGCCTCGCTGAACAATTTTCATACAACCCTTATTCATAGTCCACTTCTTACTACAACATTACTTACACTACTCCTCCATGGCCTTAAGCATAGTCATTCTTTCTGAGATGGCTATAACAACTATCCTTTTCTTCATTACTCACTTCTTCATTTGCTCTCTTCTTAGAAAACCCTCTCGTCCACTTCCTCCGAGGCCAAAAGGGTGGCCAATAATAGGTGCTCTTCCTCTTTTAGGAACAATGCCTCATGTTAAACTAGCTGAGTTGACAAAAAATATGGTCCTATAATGCACTTAAAAATGGGTACTTGTGGTATGCTTGTAGCTTCCACTCTTGATGCTGCTAGAGCATTTCTCAAAACCCTAGACCTGAACTTCTCAAAATGCTTTGTAGATGCAGGAGCAATCCATTTAGCTTATAATGCACAAGATATGGTCTTTAATCCATTTAGCTTGAAACTCTTACGAAAGTTGAGTAATCTTCATATGCTCGGCGGCAAAGCTCTTGAAGATTGGGCTCAGGTTCGAGCCATTGAGCTAGGTCACATGGTTCAAGCTATGTGTGACACTAGCCAAAAAGGTGAGCATGTAGTTGTCCCTGAAATGTTGGCCTATGCACTAGCGAATATGATAGGTCAAGTTATACTCGGTCGTCGAGTGTTTGTCACTAAAGGTTCAGAGTCTAATGAGTTCAAAGACATTGTATTGTAGAGCTCATGACCTCTGCAGGATTCTTTAACATTGGACATTTTGTACCCTCCATTGCTTGGATGGATTTGCAAAGGATAGGGACAAGGATGAAGAAATTGCATAAGAAGTTTGATGTTTCATTGAAAAAAATGATGGAGGAATATATGGCCACTGCACATCATCCTAAAGGGAAGCGAGATTTTCTTGATATCTTATGGTTAACAGAGAAAATTCTAACGGTGAAAGGCTTAGTATCACAAACATTAAAGCTCTTCTCTTGGTATGGATAAGTATCTTCAATAAATTATTAGTAAAAGTACAAAATGGCTATCTTTATTGGTTAAGAAAATGTCTATTATTTATTAACTAACTTAGTAACTGAAGTTTAACTAGTAAAATTATGTAAATTAGCTGTCTTTAATCAAACTCGATATTGGAACTAATTTAGTAAAATATGTGAAAAATCACCTTCAGATTTCTCATGTGCATGAGTTGGATTAGGGAAAGGTTAGGTGTATGGTTATATATGCCAAAGTATATTGTTTTAATACATTGTATATAATAAAGTTAGTATAAGAAGTAGATATGACATGCATATATTTTATTTATAATAAAGTTTACTGCTTCAATTACTTTAAGAAAGGAAAATTTTTATCCAGCCTTGGTGTATATACCACAACTAATAAGAGAATGATAGATATATATAAGTATTTTATATTTTGGTATTAGATGATTGTTATATGCTCCATCATTTAAAACTGGTGAATATATTTCAATTATTTATCAGTTTGCTGTATAGTGTGGGGTCATATACCAAACCTAAGTAAGAGATTATCGAAAGAGAATTAGAGTTTTTCTATGTTCCTACGTATCTAGTTTCCATATTTATTTATTTGCTTTTTTTTTTTCCTTATATTGACTAAGAATTTATATGCTTAATTTTATTTTGTTTTTTATTTTTTCGTAAGAACTTATTCACTGCAGGCACTGATGCCTCATCGAGTATAATTGAATGGGCGTTAAGTGAGATGTTTAAAAACCCTAGCATACTTAAACGTGCTCATGATGAGATGGATCAAGTGATCGGCTAGAACTGGAGACTTGAAGAGTCCAACATACTAAAGCTTTATACTTATAAGCTATATGTAAAGAAACATTCAGAAAACACCCATCAACACCTTTAATCTTGCCAAGGGAATTAACCCAAGCATGTGAAATGAATGGCTATTATATACCAAAAAATACTAAACTTATCGTTAACATTTGAGCAATAGGAAGAGACCCTAATGTGTGGAAAAATCCATTAGAATTTACCCCAAAAAAATTTTTAATTGAAAAATATGCAAAAATTAATCTAATAGGAAGTGACTTTGAATTGATTCCATTCGGGGCTGGAAGAAGAAGTTGTGTAGGAATCAGGATGGAATTGTGCTAGTGGAGTACATTTTGGGTACAATAGTACACTTTTTTGATTGGAAAATAACCAATGGAGTTGATAGATTTAACATGGATGAGGCCTTTGGATTGGCATTGCAGAAAGCTGTCCCTTTTTCTGCTAGGGTTAACCCTAGGCTTGCACCAAGTGCATGTACTTGGTAAAGCTTGTAGACCCTTGTCCAAGCCATAAAGTCTTAGTTAATGCTTAAGGTTGTTGCCCTTTTGAACTTTTATTTATATGTTTTCTTTATTCATTGGAGGGCCAACAAGCTACGGACTACAATAATAGGGGGCAGTCATCCTCTTACAGTTATCATAAAGGTGAAAACTCACCAAGTGCAGAGGAGAGAACTCGAACTCGAGACTTTTCACTCCCATGAGTAAACACTCTTGCCACTTAAGTTAGGCCTGAAATGTTCCTTTATGTTGTTTAATAGCATGTTTGTGAGCTATTATATGTGTCTTTCTTTTATGAAATAATGTTACTTTATTTTCCTTTCTTGGTATAATTATTTTGAGGAAAAAAATTATAAAGTAATAGGAAAAGATAATAATACACATAAAAGTAATTAATAGAAAAGAAAAAGGTTTCATTATGAAGCAGGAAATTAAATAATTAAACTGGAGCCACAATTTGAGGTCATGGTACAAGATCATAATATGGATCAGTAAAGAGTTCTATATGTGTAGCATAGAGATTGAGAATTTCTATATATGGATCATAGAGAAATGAGAATTTTAGATATCCTTGGTACTTCTATCTAGCAACTAAGCTAGAGCCTTCTACCTTTATTCTTGTTAATTTTATATTTTTATACTTTAACATTGAATTATTATCATATAGTAAATTATTTAAAATTAGATGGCCAATTATCTATCAATTTTGTATACAATATGGACATGCACTTATACACTTAGACTATGTAAAAATCTTTTTTCTAGTGTAACAAATGATATTCCGCTGAAATTTATTTTTCCAAATCTTTAAGGCAAATCAATATGGATTTTGTTGTTGATATGGGTTATAAGTCTGGTTGAATGATAGGTCCAAATTATATATAACTATTTAGGATATTTAAAGCTTTAATGATATATTTCTATATATAAAATAGTGGAAATATGTGCTTTTACCTCATTTATGCTTAATTGTTTATACTGATATAATATTAGCCAAGAGAGAGATATAGAGAAAAATACTAAAAAAGAAGTTTAATTGGACATGTTTGTATCAAACGCCAAAACTGGAACATTTGGACCTACTGTTTGCTGGGCTAGTAAAAAATTATTCTTTATTTAAGGGATATTTTAGTCATTTTGTATTATTAGTATGATTTATATTAAGAGTTATTTATGGAATAATATTTGGTGGACTTAAGGATATCTATAGTCTTATCTATTAAATATATTTATATTAGATATACATATCTTTAAGGAGGACTCTTCTTTATATATATATATATATATATATATATATATATATATATATATATATATATATATATATATATATCTCGCAAACCTAGTTCTAAAAAGAGGAGAGTGAGAACCAATTATCTGCTTTCTGCTACATCTTCCATCTGCATCTGTCTATCATTCTTCTTTCTACAATTTTTTACCGTTCTTTTATAAATATTTAATATTAGTTTTCATTATTCTTTCAAAATTTAAAGAGGTTTTAAAAAATGAAGAGTGAGGACTAATCATCTTCCTACATCAAAGAAATTCTGGATATAGAGGGAGCTTTTATTTTATGTTTTATTTTTTATATCTTTCTATTTAATACCATGATCATTGGATTATTTATTTATTTAAAGAGTGATTTCTTTACTTTCATATTTTTACTAGTTTCAATTATTCTTGTTAGTTGACTATCATATTAATTTAATAATAATACTTGTTATGAAAATATCTAGGTTGAATATATTAAAGATACCATCTTTACTTCAATCTATGTTAGTAGAAGAAACTTTAATTTCATCATTAGCTTGAGTAATTAAAGGAAAAGGCACATTACTATCTCATTAATTAAATCTATACTTAAAGTAAAATAATGAGATTATTAAGTAAATGGCTAAACTAAATACTATTTTCATCATATAGTTTTAAATCATAAACATTTGCATTACATATTTATTTAATGTTTGGTTACTTTACTTTATGAATATTCTACTTTATCAAAATACTAGTTTAGAGTTTAGATTTATTTTTAGTATTTTTATATTGATAATTAGTCTATATAATAAGTGGCTTCATAATTTCTTAAGAGATCGACCTTAAAGTATTTTACTATTTTTACCATAAGAACGGTTTGTGCACTTGCGAGTATTAATTTAGACACATTATTCAATTTAGTGTTGAAATTTAACTTAGAGACTGCAACCTAATTTAAACTCCGTTAACAATTTAATGAAACTTTCGAATACTACTAATGTTTTGCAATTGTACAGAGGTTCATCTTTTTGGAGCATTTTAGATGATGGAGAAATTATTATATGAACTCCACCTTATTGAAAAATTTATATATAAAATGATTATATTATATTTTAATTTTTTTCCTTTTTATGAGATTTTTCTATTTGGCTTGAGCCTAATTGGTGGGTTATATTACCCTCATTTTTAATAAAAGAAAAAAAAATTCAATAGAACATAAAAAAAAGACAAAGGTTAGTGCAACTTAAAATTAAAAGAGAAAAGCATGGACAGGGGAGAAGGCAAGTAGAAAAGTAAATCATGAAATTAAAGTCAAATCCGCATGATTTAATTACTTATAAACTTTTAAATTTTATATTTTTAATAATTTTATTTAATAATTTTAAAATTTTAAAATAAATATCATTTTTTAATTTAATTTTAAAAATATTTTCTGACGATAGTTTTTAAAATTTTACGGTGAGAAAAATAATGTCAAAAATTGACTATACCTACTAAAAAAAGTATTTATAAATTAATAAAAATAATTTATTTTAAATCTAATAATATAAACAGTAAAAATCTTACATATTTTTATTCTTTTGCTCACTTTTATATAAATATAAATTTTTTTATCGATTTATTAATTTTTTTAATAAATATAATTAAGTTGTTATGCAATTTTTTTATTATAAAATTTTAGAAGTAATTGTCTAATAATATTTTTATAAATAAATTAAAAATATTTATTTTTTTAGAATTTTTAAATAATTAAATAAAATTATTAAAAAATATAAAATTTAGACTAGTTCAGATGACCGGAGCGGGTTACTTAATTGGATCATTTTAGAAACCGAGTCAGTCACGATTCAACTCCAAATGAGCACTGCCATTTCTATCTCTTTTTCTCTCAACTTCACAAGAAGAACCCAAAAGCAGTAGCAGCAGTAGGCAGCAGCAATGCTAAAAGCTTATAGTAATTTTCCATCATTAATAACATCACCTGCTCTCAAACTCTCAGTCATCCCCACTCTCTCCCTCACTTGTTCATTGCCTTCTCATTTTCATAATAAACATTCCACATTTGCTCCACTCAACTTTCTGACCAAAATCCTTAAACCCAGTTTACCTTCTCTTCCCATCAAGTGGAAGCCATACATGCTTGGACATCCTCCATGTGGTAGTCCTATTAAAACCCAGTTCTCCTTTTTTTTTTTTTTTTGGTTGGCTAGTGTATTGATTTTAAGCTAACCTTTGAATCTTTTGCCCTCTTTCAGCTTCTTCATTCAGCTCTGGGAGTGGGTCTGTAGATGGAAGAGAGATACTGGTACAGCACTTGCTTGTTAAAGAAGATGACCTCAAGCTTTTAGTGGAGCTTCAACAGAGAATTGCTGGGGGTGAGTGTTTGTATTGTGGTTTTATATGTTTATTAACTGCTGGTTATGTCTCTATTCAACATTGATTTGTATTAGTTCACTTCAACATCTTTTGAATATTTTTGTTTTCATGTAATGTAAGAAAGGAAATAAATTTCAGTTTGGAATAAATCATTTGCAAGAAGTCAATTGAATTGAATTCCCGCAAAATTGTGTGGAATGCTTTCATCTCTTTCAAAATGCCTTTTTTTTGTTTTTTTATTAATTTTAGGTTGAAAGAATTGATTCTAGTAACTATGGCATTTCCAAACATGAGAATTGACCGAATAACATCCAATTCTTGCAGTTTTAGCCTTTCGAATATGTTGAAAGTTTTGTTGACTGTTTTATCTAATCTTAAGTTGCATTGCTGTTTGTTTCATGCAGGAGAGGATTTGAGTGACCTTGCTGTGGATTACTCAATATGTCCATCCAAAGCTGAGGGAGGAATGCTTGGGTGGGTAAGAAAGGGGGAAATGGTATGTTCGCACCTTGAATGTTTTATTTGTCTAATCAGTAATGGGAAGACCAGAGTCTGCTTTGTTCTATTAGTAGCTATTCAAGGATGATCAATTTTACTTTTCAATTGTCTCCATGGTTAATCTTTAATTGTCCTCAGGTTCCAGAATTTGAGGAAGCTGCTTTTAATGCCCCTTTGAACAAAGTCGTAAAATGTAAAACTAAATTTGGGTGGCATTTGTTGCAAGTACTTTCTGATAGGTATTCCCAAGAATCCTATTACATTTGGTTGTTGCATTGAAAAAGTCATGTTAGTGCCAACTCTTATTTCCTATGGTTCTTTCCATGTGCATCTGTATCTTTTTGCTATCAGAGAAGAATCTGTACTTAAAGACATTCAGCCAGATGAGTTTCATGTTAAAATGCAAGATCCCAAGTTTGTTGAAGAGGCACAATTGATTGATGTTCGAGAACCTGATGAAGTGTATGCTCTCTCACTGTATTTTAATTCTGATTTTTGTTGATTATTTGATGTTACTTTCTGAATTGTTTGAGATGTCCTCCAAAGTTTCTAAACTTTTATCTGTTTTGTGGTTTAATTATCCTTGTGTTGTTAATATTATGAGATAATGATATGTGGCACCTTGAACTTTAGGCATATTTGCTAAGTGAACACATGCTTTCAGACATTTCATTGTAAACCTTAAAAACTATAAATCTTTAAAATTCAAGATCTCATTGAATTCTCTTTTCTGAATTTCTCATACATTCCATCATGAAATCTTGGAAATGGGGGGATCTAAAGAAAATTCTTATCAAGTAGAAAATAATTTATGCCTTCAATTTTTAGACACAACAATGATTGACATAAAGGACTATTCTTCATATCTAAAGCTTCTCTCTAAGATATCTCATAAAAAATAAACTATGTTGGATAATTAATTTTTTAATTAGAGTTTATTTTGAGGATGGTCAGCAAGCAAACAGAAAATGGGTGCTGATGCATATTGAAGTTCAAGGTAAAGGGCAGGTTGGAATGTAATGTTTTATATCATTTCACTCAATTTGAAACAACCCCTAAAACTTAAGGTGTTGGCTTGCAGTTATTTATAAGGCTTTTAAAGTCTAAGAATGCAAGAATGAATTCAATTGAATTTTATTTAGTCAATTCTCATGTTCATAAAGTTGTTAGAGTTCAATTCTTTCAACTTAAGAAAAAAAAGTCATTTTGACAGAAACGAAATTATGCAAAAGGTGGCATGGTTCTTGTAATTCTGAAATGCAATTTGCCATTATAAAGATCACAACTCTCCACTTTAAAGTAAGTTTATTCTTTTCAAATAAGGGTGAATTGCGAAATGAATACTTTGGTTGTACTTTTAATTTATTCCAAACAGTAAAATTCAAATGAACTCTAATCCTTATAATTCTACCTAGGGCTTGTACTTATCTTTACGTTTCCACCCTTTCAGGAGGGAGGGGATAGTTTGTACTCTTATTCAAAACACGTGAATTCTTCATAGACTTGTTTCTGTTGAATTCATTTGATAAAATTGAATTGAATTCTTTCACTCGATTTATTTTGAACGAGGTCTAATTTTGAATTACAAAAACCTTCCTCACATTTGAAAAAATGTTTAATTGAGCTCTTGCCTTTTGAAAATAAATCAAGTGTTTCTAACTGTTGAAAACAATTTAAACTTTATTCTTCACATTTTACTTTGATCGCATGCTTTATAGGTAAAAGAATTTTTTAGTCCCATATATTTAAATATGGACATGATAGTCCCTCTTGTAGAAACCAAACTTGTTTGAAAATTCAGGAGCTAAAATCTTTGTAAGAAAATAACTTATGGATTGTTGTGTATGTTACTCCTTAACACAAAAATTAAAGTTTCGTGAAAGTAAAAAATTTGAGGACCATTTATTTAATTTAAAAAAAAAAAAGAATATTCAACTTTGAATAGGATAAAAAGAAGTTATAAATCAATAGTAATTTGTAGTGAACTATGAGCAGTGACTGTATTGTTTTAGATGCATTGTGAATCCCAGTTCACTGGGATCAAGGTTTGTAAATTGAATCGGGATAAAATGGTGAATTAGGTTGTGGACAATACTGTTTATTGATATAACAATAATCCTGATTGATGTAGCCAACCTCACAAAGCCAGGCACCTACACATTATAATAGAGTTAAGGCTTTGCTGAGCAGATTATATACAAAATAATAACTGAAGAAAATGGTTATAAGGCAACAAAATTGGCAAAATGCTATAGCTTATTGACCTCAATATAGAGAAGGAGGAGATACAGCTGTTATGTGTGTTTTATATGATTCTTCTGATGGTTCTTTTACTATAGGGAAAAAGCTTCACTGCCAGGTTTTCAGATTCTTCCCCTCCGTCAGTTTGGAAGCTGGGCAACAGAAATAGCAGCCAAGTTTGACTCTCAGAAGGATACCTACGTCATGGTGCGTAACCTTATTCTCTTCTAAGGTTTTGTTTTCTATGCTGTCTAAATTTATATTCATTTTCCCTTCATATTTGATTTAGAAGAATTCTGCCATTTCTTCATGCCCTTGCCTTTTAACAATGGAATTTTTAGTCATCAGTTGTGTTTCTAAGAATATCTGCTGTTAGGGGATGTTCTAAAATCTAATACTATGTTTGTAGCCTGAAGTCTGACCCAACATGATCTTCTGCTCTCTCTCTCTCTTTCGCTCTCGCTCTCACACACACAGGAAAAGAAAGTAAAAAGATCATTACTTCTCTCATATGCAAGCTATTTTTCTGTTTTATCTTATTTTTCTCATGGCCTAGTATCTGTGTATTGATCTTTCAACTTTTTTATGTTCTTGTATTATTTGAATTTTTTATTAGTTGAATGAGGATTCTGTGATTCATAATTAATTTTATTTGATCATGTGAACTAAACTTAAATATTCAATATGAAAAGTAATTCTCTATTTAGTCATCAACGATTGTTACATCTATATATACAAGTTAAATCTCTAATATAGGAATTCAAATCAAATTCCAACTTCTAAGTGAATCTATAATTATTCTCCTATTATGTATAGTTGTACACTCCTAATTAATATGAAATAGTTGCAACACTCCCTCTCAAGCTGAAGCATAAATATTGATTATCCCCAGCTTATTACAGAGATAATCAACCCTAACCCCATTCAGGGTCTTTGTAAAGATATCTCCCAACTGTTCTCCTATTTTCACAGATCTTATAGAAACCATTCCTTGCTGAATTTATTCATGAACAAAATGACAATCAATCTCAATATGCTTAGTTCGTTCATGAAAGACTAGATTAGATGTAATACGACGTGCAGCTTGGTTGTCACACCATAACTTAGCCGGTACTGAGATCTTAAGACCCACTTCAGTTAGGAGTTGATATATCCACATTATCTCACACATAGACTTGGCCATGGCTCTATACTCTGATTCTCACTCAACGTGAGACAACGTTTTGCTTCTTATTTTTCCATGAAACCAAATTTCCTCCAACAAACACACAATAGACTGAAGTAGATTTTCAATATTCTTTGCACCCTGTCCACAGTTAGAAGCTAATATATCCATATTATCTCACATACAGACTTGGCCATGGTTCTATACTTTGATTCTGCACTCGAACGCGAGATAACGTTTTGGTTTTTGTTATTTCATGAAACCAGATTTCCTCCAACAAACACACAATAGCCTGAAGTAGATCTTCGATCTTCTTTGCACCCTGCCCAGTCAGCATCTGAAAAACATTTAATCCTAGCATGACCATGGTTGCTATACAGGATTCCTCGCCCAGGTGCTCTCTTCAAGTAATACAAAATTTTCTCTACAGCTTTCTAGTGATTGATAGTTGGAGAGGACATATACTGACTTACCACGCTGACAGAATAGGCAATATCAGGATGAGTTACAGTACGATAGTTTAACTTCCCAACTAATCTTTTGTATCTTTCAGGATCTTCAAACAATTCACCATCTTTTGTAAGCTGCAAATTAGGAACCATTGCAGTATTACACGGCTTAGCCCTCAATTTTCCTGTCTTGAATTATAAGTCAAGTACATATTTCCTTTGAGATAAGAAAATCCCTTTCTTACTCCTTGTTACTTCAACACCTAAAAAAATACTTTAGAGCCCCTAAAACTTTTGTATAAAATTGACCATGAAGAAAAGATGAGTGATGAAATCCCACTGGTATCACTTCTAGTAATTACAATGTCATCAACATAAACAACTAATAAGATGATACCAGCTGCAGATTGCTTATAAAAAAAAATGATTAGACTTGCTTTTCTTCATGCCAAACTTCTCAATAGCTTGACTAAACTTTCTAAACCAGGCCCGAGGACTTTGTTTCAATCCATACAAGAATTTATGAAGACGCAAACTTTTCCATACTCCTCCTGAGCAACAAAGCCAGGTGGTTGCTCTATATAAACTTCCTCTTAAAGGTCACCATGAAGAAATGCATTTTTAATATCTAACTGAAGAATGGGCCAGTTATATGTGGCTGCTAGAGAAATGAATAACCTGACAGAAGTAAGTATAACAATAGGAAAAAAAGTGTCAGAATAATCAACTCCATATGTTTGAGCATATTCCTTAGCAACAAGTAGAGCCTTTAACCTAGCAACAGTCCCATCAAGATTGACTTTAACTGCAAATACCCATTTACATCTAATAGTCTTTTCACCTGTAGGAAAATTTACCAAGGTCCAAGTACTACTTTCATCTAATCATAGCATTACGCCATCCAGGCTAAGATAGAGCTTCATGAACAGTTTTAGGAATAGAAACAGAATCAAGAGAAGCAATAAAAGAACAAGAGGATGGTGACAAAATAGGATACTGAATAAGTGCATTGATGCTTACCTTTACGAAGGGCAATAAGAAGATCATCACTATAACTGGGAGCCGGATCTGATGACGAAGGAACTGGTGCAGGACATAGAGCAGGAGGACTTAGAACAGGATCTAGAGCTGGATGAGGAGGTTGTTGATGACGAGAATAAACTTGCGTTATAGGAGGCTTAATTGGAATAGAGGGAGGAAGATTCGTAACAGTATAAATTAGTAAATCATCATCCTCCCCCTGATAGACAGAATCTAAAAATGAGGCAAATGGTGTTTGTTCTAGAAAGGTAACATCAACTGACACAAGATATTTATTAAGACTAGAACAATAACATCTATAGCATTTTTGTACACGAGAATATCCAAGAAAGATACATTTGAGAGATTTAAGATCAATGGACATACGATTAATAAAAAAACAGGCTGTAGAAACTGCATCAGCTTAAAAATGTTTAGGGACCTGCATATGAAACAGCAAAGCTCTAGCAATCTCAAGAAGATGTCTATATTTTCTTTCAGCAACCCCATTTTGAGACGGTGTATCTACACAAGAAGTTTGATGAATAATGCCATGTTGAATCATATAATTTTGGAAGCATTCTGATAAGTATTCTTTAGCATTATCACTTTGCAAAATTTGACCAGGCACATTAAATTGTGTTTTGATCTCAGCACAAAAAGCAATAAAGAGAGAGAATAATTCTGAACGATTTTTCATCAAATATAACCATGTCATTCGAGAATAATCATCAACAAAGGTAATAAAATACTTAAATCCAGTTTTAGATACAACTGGACAAGGTCCCCAAACATCTGAATGGACTAACTCAAAATGAGCATTAGCTCGTTTATTGACTCTAGGACTAAAACTCTGACGATGGTGTTTAGCAAATTAGCAAGGCTCACAATCTAATGAAGACAGACTAGAAAACTGAAGGCAAAGTATCTTTAATATATGTAATGAGGGATGAACCAACCGACAATATGCTTCAAATGAGGTCACGACTCCAAAACACGCTATAGACTTTGGTACTTATGTCTCAAGAATGTAAAGACTTCCCGATTCATGTCCTTTACCAATAATCTTCTTCGTCTTAAGATCCTGGAATAGACAGAAATTAGGAAAAAATGAGACACAACAGTTAAAAGAACGAGTGAGTTTACTGATAGAGACTAAATTAAAATACAAATTAGGCAAATTTAGAACAGATTGCAAAGGAATTGAAGGTGTTGAAATAATTGTGCCAGACCCTAGAACACAAGATATAGACGCATCTGCTAAAGTAACTGTAATGCTAGGAGTATGTGATTTAAAGGAAGAAAATAGATTAGATTTACTTGTCATGTGATCTCTAGCACCAGAATCAATAACCCATTTGGAAGATGAGGAAACAAGACATGTGTTCATTTTACCTGAATCAGCGATAACAGTAATAGAAGTAGACGAAGACTTTAGAGATTCATAGTGTTGTGATAATTTGACATACTTATATGCAGATACTAGAATAGACTCAGGAGCATCATTAGTAGATGCAACATGTGCTGACTGGTTTGACTGATTCTTGCGCTGCAACCTTCTACAATCCTTCTTAACATGTCTTGGCTTATGACAATAGTAATAACAACACTTGTAGAATTCTGTCCTCGAGTACCAGTATTACCAGAGTCTCCTCCTTTCTTATATTGTTCTCTCAGATTTAGAGGTGCAACCAATAAGAACACTATTAGATTGAATATGTGCTAAATTTTTTGTGCGGAGTACCCTACTGAAAGCTTCTTCCAATGAAGATATCTCAGAGCTAGACGAAATTTGAGATTTGGCACCCTCAAACTCGGAAGGAAACCAACCAAGAAGCTCATAACTGGCATCTTTTCTCTCTGAGCTTGCTGAATTCTTACATCACTACTAAATGGAAGTAACATATTATGTTCCTCAGGAGTCTTCTTAAAATCCATAAAGTAGTCAGTGAGATACCTCATAAGTGCGTTTAATATTTCCCTTGCTGGAATACACAAACTTCAAATAATTCATCAATTCTTTCACAAATTCATAATGATTAATTAGCCCAACCACCTTACTATCAATAGAATTATGTATTTGCAAAAATAAACGAGCATCGTCTCGCAATCATGAGGCTTTTGAATCATCATTAGGTGAGTCATCAATTAAGTAATTATCCATAGAAATACTCCACAATCAATTAAGTAATTATCTATAGAAATACTCCGCAAATAAAGCCGAACATATTTATTCCAATCTAAATAATTAGATCTATTGAGTTTATGTTGACATTACAGAAAAGAAATCAGACACAACAACTCACTTTTTCTCCTCCATATCAGAAAATCAACCTAATAGCAGAATAGAAACCACAACACAGCTGCAATTTGTTTTGAGAAATAACCTGTCCCAAACTAGATCCCACACCGAGTAGATGCTGATCCAAACAGGTAGAAGAATGTCTCGTGGAAGTCGAGGCGAGTCGTTCAAGACAAATCGGAGCAAAATCTGGCAAGGGATGCATCTCCGTGTGCTGGCGCATGGATCTGTGGCAGAAGGCTTTCGGCGGCGCGTGTGATTCATGCGTAGGATCTTTGGTGACGAAACTTCAGGCGAAGCACGGTCGGCGGACGGTGCTTCCTTTGATGCAGGCAGTGAGAATAACAGACCACTAGAGGAAGGGGACCTGAGAAGCACTAGCTTGGTGACCCAAAAATACAGTGTTGGCTGCTTTGTTAGGCAGCAAGAGAAGAAAAAATTCTAGAATTCTTTCACTGCTCTGATTTCATGTGAACTAAACTTAGATATTCAATGTGAAAAGTAATTCTCTATGTATTCATCAACGATTGTTACATATATATATATAAAAGTTGTATCTCTAATATATGAATTCAAATCAAATACTAACTCCTAAGTAAATCCTTAATTATTTTCCTATTATGTATAGCTGTACACTCCTAATTAAATATAAAATAGTTGTAACAGATCACAAGATTTCAACTCGAGTATCAAGGATCCCAAACTAGTTAAAATTGTTGTGTATATCTTTTTTTTTTCTCATTCTGCCTAGTTTAAGGATCCCTGTTTAGAAAGATTTAGGCTGTTAGGCCTTATATCACTCTTTCTTCCAGAGTCATCTTAGGTCCATCCCTTACTTTCTGGAGGAATTATGCTATATACAATATTTTGAGTCAAATATCCTTAATACGGAACAAAGTATTTCTTTCAAATATGCGGTAAACGTATTTCATTTATACAGTTTCTTGATTTTCCTTGTTTTCTTCGCTGCTGCTAACTTTGAAGTGTCTCCCTCTTCTTCTTGCACTTGTTCAGTTTATTAATCTAATTTTTAAAAGAATCTAAAATACATTGATATAATATCCTGTCCATCATCATGAACCTCTCAATCTCCTCCTCATTAATTCATATCATTAGTTTTTTCTTTATATTGATTAATAAATTTAATATTCAATATTTAATAATTTAATAATTATATTAATTTTCCAAGAAACCAACTTTATTCCTTATTAAGTAATTAATAATTCTATTATTCAATGATTAATAAAATATTTAGAAAAACATGCTAATCGTCTATATATTATTTTCTTTTAGTGTTCATTCTTTTAAAGCTTATGGTTGGTAGTAAAATTGAAATTTTAGAAGTTATTAAATATGAAGAATTTTTTTAAATATTCTTACATATGTACCACAACGATAGAGGTGAAGTGAAAATTATACTCTATTTAAAAAGAAAAGTGCGTTAAACGCGAAATTATTTTTAGAGCATTTTTTATGGAGAGCATTTTTTGGATTGAAGACTGATTTAATAAATTTTCTCCTATCTTGTGTCGTAATATGTGATTTATTTTGAAAATATTAAGCTTATACTATTTATAGTATTCGTTCTTCATAAAGTTAGTAAAATTATACTGCTATTATTTAATAATTTTTTATTCCAATAAATATTTTAATTATAAAAGAGTTTATTGTACTAAACATACCAAAATACAGTTCAAGTATACCAGAAAAAAAGAATATTGTTTTAACAATAGTTACCAAAAATTTTGGTAACTGATACCATTTCCTGTGAAATTGAAAGTTATTGCATTTTTTTTAAAGAAATCCGTATTTCTCAAAATGGTTGTTTTTCTGGAAAAAAATCTCTGACACCATTTAAATTTTATTTTTTGGTTTTCTTTCTCTTGAAAATTTCCCATATTTTCTGTCTCTTGCAACTTTAGTGTGCTCTATCTTAAAGTTGATATGTTTGTTTGTCTCTGATGCATATGTCCAAACCATTTTAATTAACCTCTTTTTTCGACTTTCCTGAATGAATACTAGTATCACTGATATAGTACCTACATTTTTAATTAAAAAACATTCAAGTTAAATTCCTTAGGAAAAAAAAAAAAGAAATTTTCTATTTTACTAGACTGAATGAAGATTTTTACTTGCATAAATACAATATACATCTATAGTGAAAATGTTATTGCTACCTTGTAAGATTGTAGTAAAATTTTGAATAAAATATAATTAAGATTGATAATATTTTATTCCAATGTCAGTTTTCCCCTATCAATTACTAACAACAAAATAATAAGAAACAAAAATTAATCCAAGAGGTAAATTAAATTTAGACCATAACCTATAATAAAACTAAATAGACACTGATAAATTTGACAACTTTCCTTCAAATTTTCATTGCTTTAAAGCAATCAATTTATAAAACTTAATAATAAAAAATACAAGTAAAGAAAATAGTAAAATTCAGCTTATAATATATTCACATAGAAATCTGTAACTTAACAATCCATTATAGTCAGAGAGTAATCTTTTTTTAAAATATATATGCAGGTTGGTTTGGATCAATTTGCAGATTGACAATTATAAGTCAATCCAACTCAGAAAATGAAGTTTGAAAGAAAGTTCAAACTGATCCAATTCAAGGCACTTATCAAATCACGGTTTAATTGCAGGTTGGTTTAGATTGGGAAATTTCTAAACCTATACTAATTATTACTATAACATAATACTAAATTCTGTACTCTAAGAGCATCACCAAGAGTCTCCCCCTCCTTTAAAATAGGGAGGGTATCCTCTTGAACAAGCTCTTACATTTTCCTTGTCCCTAAAATTTTTAAGAGTCAAAATCTCTCTTCTCAATCTTAAGGAGTCTAAAATTTTAGATTTATTTAAAAAGTGAAATAAACCTATAAAGAAATACTATTATAGTCTTATTAATAAAAAAATGAAAATAAGGAGTATTGTTGGACATGCATATTTTTATAATATAATAGGAAGTGAAATAGGGAGTCTTGTTGGAGATGTGACATAATATTTATGGTTTATATATAGGTACCTGATTTCAGATATTTAGTTATATTACAGCCATGTACTATGTGTTGTTTTAGATGTTCTATAGGCACTCGCTCTTTGAATTATCAAAATCTGCCCTTCTCTTGCTATTGAAATTTGTCCAACGCTTAAATCAATCTAATCAATGGTTGCTTTTATCTTTATAATTTGGGATACAGATTAGATTTTGAATAGGATCTATTGATTCATCAGTTCTCTTAATTGGACTATAAAGATGTTTTCTGGCTTTACATTTTCATCAAATACGGTCGATGGTATTTATATGTGGGCTCCTTCTGTCTAATTCATATTTCTTTCTTCGTAGATATTTTTGGTTAATCATGTTCTGGCTTCTGGGGATACTCTTTTTTTTTTAGATCTTTTTATTTTAACATATTTTATTTGAGGATGTAAAAAGGTTAGTTTCTTTGCTAGATACCTAAAACATACTTTTAATTGCAGTGTCACCATGGCGTGCGGTCATTACAGGTTGCTAAGTGGTTGCAGACTCAGGTAAAAAAGTCCTTCCTTTTAGCCCTTTCCCAAAGAAACAATTGCTATAGGGCATTTTTAAACACAAGAAGAATGGGAATACCATCATTCATATTTTCCTATTCAGTTTATGTGATGTATTCAGTGTTTAAGGATTACCAAGAATTCACTTTACTGGTATTTTCGTGTTTGGGGTTGACATGTCCTTAGGGTGCTTGATTTGCAGTTCATATTTCTCCTTGTCCCCTTCCAACCTCTTGTTTAATGCAGCTTATTTCTGCAATTTTCTCCAGGCAGTTTCAGCATCATTTAGTGCTTCTGATGCATGAATCCCTTAATTTTTCTTTTTGGGCACACTAGAAATTTAATACTCAAAGACTGTTATCTAACATCGATATATACATTAATGGCTGCAATTTTTCAGCCAAGGATTAGTTTTTAGTATGTCAAGTAAGAGATTCCTACAATCAGAGGTAATCCTGCCTCTTAAGAAGAAGCCAAAAAGCAAAGCATTTGACTTCAAAACCCAAAAGGAAAATATTTTCCCGGTTTCACTGGTGGATATAGAATGTCTTGAGACCCTTAGAGCTCATTCTTAGTCCATTTGATCATTCTTTATCATCATGCTTCATGTTCATAAATTTTATACACTGATGTCGTGTTCTTTTTTGAGATCAGTGATCACCATTGTGCTAGTTTAACCTGAATAATCATTTCAATCTCTACATGATGTACTACAAATTTAGAATTTAAAGAAACTCTGCCAACTGATGCTTTTCTGATGGATAAACTTGTATCAACTGATTAGTTTTAATGCCAGGATTAAAATAAGGGAGATTAGAGTTGAAAGTTTCAAAATTGATCAGATTTGGAAAATAACTTGTCCCTCATGAACCAAAGAATTGGAATGCATCTAGTTTGACAGTGTAACACATGATTAGATCTGGATCTTGATTAGATCTAACATTGCTGATACATACAAAAATCAAAAAAGTATAAAGACCACCTTGAGTATGTCAAATTAACCCCTATCTCCAATTATGCAGTTGAAGAAATGGAACAGTTTTAAGTTTTCTCAAAGAAATTGTGTAGAAATTTATTTGTGCTTTTTGCTTTTCTTTCTTTTCTTAATGGTCTTTATCAATATTTTGGATAATGGTATAGTATGCTATCACTTATGCGCTGGACAATGCATTTTTGCATAAGCATTCTTCTCATTTTGGACTTTAGCTGATTGATTTTATGTCAATATATTGGATTAATAAGTATTGTTACTTCACTATTGTGCTTCTGATTATTGTTTGTTGCTTATTTGGGTTTTGACTTCTGATTGTTCAGGGTTTTAAAAGAGTATTTAATGTGGCTGGAGGAATTCATGCATATGCTGTTAAGGTTGATCCATCAGTTCCTACTTACTGACAGATTTTGCTATGTTAGTGATCAGATTACTTAATATTAAGGCTTATATATTTCCAATTGCATTTGTAATTTTGTCGCATGCTCGGGGTCTCAATGCTTAAAGCTTTGACTTGATAAAGCAAAAGTGATGATTTATCAAAATAACGTAGAGGAAAATAAAGAAACATTGCATTCTTTACTACTTTCAGAAATTGGGGGCTGTATGTCCCAGCAGCAATCTAACCTTCCTGTTTATGAAATTCCAAATTCACCTGTTAACAGAGTTTGCAACAGGGCAATTGCCTAATTGACAGCCATCTTGGTGAGAGTCATTAGATGATTTGCATGTCACTAAGTGGCTGCTTGTTGCTTGTTAAACCTGACTTATTTATGCATTTTAATTTAAAGCTTATTCAGAGATTGGTATTTTGGCAAAGTGCGTTCAGGATTTTTGTCTATTTCTCCTTCTAAATTACTAAAATGTGAAGCTTGGTCTCAGATCATCCACAACATCAATACAGTTATGTTAATATATGTTAATATATTGCTGTATAAACAGCTATCCTTATAGGCATATTCTTGGCTGTGATCATCCATGTAGTCATCTCTATTACACTTCTATTGTTATTTGAGATTCCATTTTTCTCTTCTGTAAATCTCCCAATTACCATCTCTAATTTGATTCTCTATCTATTTTCTTAAAGTAGTTCGTTATGGGTTTTCAGTTTTTGTAGGTAGTTTTGTCCTAGTTGACATGAAAAACTCTTATATTTAACCAATATTTATATTGTTAACCCACTTATTGTTTTGGTTGAATTTGCTTATTTGATTTGTGAGGGTGGATGCATTATGCAAGATCCAAATGTAAATAAATAAATGAGTTATTGGCTGAGCTCTCAGCTAAAAAAATTAAGGGCATGTTTGCTTAAAAATTTTACAGAATCAATTTTATGCATCTTATGAAGAGTAAATATGCTCTTATTTTCTTCAGTTTGATTTTTTTTTTTTCTTTCTTAGCAAAATTTTGCACATACCCAAATAATGAATGAAAGTTTCATTCTCTTTTCATGAAAAAATAGTACATTTATTTTGCATTTCAATTCATCTCTTCATTGTTTTTGTATTCATTCATTAGATATATAATTAGTTATTCTTATGTTTCTCTTTATGATTTCTTTTCCTCGATTACTGATTTTTCATTTCTTGTCATTGAATTATTAAGTTATTGGCTTTCATGAAAAGAGCTCGAGAGATGAACCTTCTATTGAAAATAAGGTTTTCAAGCTCTTTATCAGGATTGAGAAGCTAGAAAAGCATATTTTTCGATCTCAATTTTTATTTTTTATAATTTATATATTATTTTTATAAAAACAGACGAATTAATGCTTTTCTTAAAAATAAATTTGAAAAAAGGTTTATAAAAAGTTAAAAGACTTAATATGTTAAATTAAGAAAATTTTAAAACACTCAACATTGGTCTCAAACATGTATACTCTATTTTCTTTAGTTTGATCATTTTCTTTTCTCTTTGTGAAATTTTCGTGTATGCAAAATAATGAAGGAATAATCCATATTTTGGCCACTGTATTTATTTTATATTGGATTTAATACTTGCACTTTTATTCCGTTAGATTGAATCCTTGTACATTTATTTTAAAAAAATCTTAGGCCCTTCGTTGCACCGAGTAGAAACGGAAGTCAATTCTGTTTGCACCTGTAAAAAATTCCCATTAGTTAGATAAGTAAAGATATAAATCAAATAGAAAATGTATTGCCTTATAAAAACAACCCACCCGCCCATTCGATTGTTAGGGTTTTCTACCATTTCCCTATTCTATTCTTGCATTTCTGTTGAATCCTTCGTTTGAATCAATAGAGACATGGAAGTTGAAGGAGCCGAGGCCATTTGTTTCTATGGCTATGGAGCTGTTCTTGAGGTAGCATAAAATAATCGAGACCCAGGGAGGAGGTTCTATACCTGTCTCCGCATTAATGTAAGTCTGAAACAGAGGAGTAAAGTGATTAGCAACTGATGTATGTGTTTGTTTCCTTAAAGTTGATTGTTATATTAAAATGCAGGAAAAGAAATGCGACTTTTTTAGGTGGTATGACAGGGAGTACAGTGATTACCAACTGATGTTTCTAAATGACCTAAGGAGGGAGTTGAACGAGCTTAGAAACGAGCAAAATGAAGATTTGGTGCAAGCAGGTGAAGCTCGAGCAGAGGCTGATGTAGTCAGGATAGCTTTGGGTTTGATGCCTAATGAGATAAAACTACTAAGGGCAGTACATAAGGAACTGAAAGGTGACATTCAGTTTATTGGTGAAGAACAAGGTCTGTTCACCCTGGAAATGAAGAACGTCAAGAATCAGCTGAAAGATGTTAAAGGGCGATATGCTGCATACCAAAAAGCAATTTTTTTTTTTTCATTTTTGGTGTTGGACTTGCTACAGCCTTTATTGTGGGTGTTGTTTTGCTTTGTTAAAATGCATATATGCTTCATTAGATCCTACTATTTTAGCTTAAGCTTACTAGATTATTTTGAATAATGTAATGAAAATCTCTTTTTATTATTTTGTTTTGGATTAGCTTAAAATTTTGTAATTTTCTATTTTATCAATATGAATGAAATTTCGAATTCCTGAAATCTTTCCTCTATACTCTCACAAACCTTATGATTTCGGTTTATAATATACAAACAATAAGAACTTAAGCAATTCATAAGAAAACTAGAAATTTAAAGCATTTGACGAAAAAACTTAATGTTGATTAATACTGAATGATGACAGAAGTCATTAAATAGTTCTAAAAAAGAGTTGACAATACAACACCAAAGTAAAACCATTGCCTCATCAATATGTAGCAATAGAAAAAAGCTCATATCTACTGAATGAGCATAAGATATACAAAATAAGTTTCAAAATACATAAAAAAGCTCATATCTGTTGAATGAGCACAAAATATACAAAATAAGTTCCACCATACATCATGGCTTCCAAATTAGTCTGTTAATTGGAGTCTGTAACCTAATGTTTCTCTCAGCTTGCAAATCTCCCAAAGTTATAATTAAATTGCCATTCCATCTCAGTCATCTTGCTTTAAATGTGGCATCAATATAGTCTTCCTGTAATATCATAGCAGCATCAATTTTTGGCTTCACTGAATGAGAGCCATTATCCTTATCCTTAGTTGTCTATGTTTGTACACCTTGATTTTCCTTTGACTTCCCCTTACCCTTATTTTTGTAATCACTATATAACTTCATAGGATTCTGGTTTAAGGTCTAAACAAGTAAACTAAAAGTATGACCTATTTAATCCCATAAATAATATAACAAAATAAAAGCATAATTGAATAAATAATTCAACATTATCTTGTAAGTTGCTTCACCTGTCTTTATGTTTATGCAGCAACCCACACCTTCATTTCTCTTGCTTGTTTTAGGGGGTTGTGAAGAATGTAGTCTTTCACTTTGAACTGGGGTATGTTGAAAGACTGGTTGACTATGGGATTGCATGAATTGACTAGGAGTTGAACTTAGAAATTCTGCTGCAATAGGCCTTTGATTTATGAATCCATGATCTCTTACTACAGTTTGTGCTACTCTTTTCCCTTTTGCATCATAAAAAGGTATTTCACCATTTTGTGCTGCCATTTTATCCTTTGATTTGCTCCCTTTTTTGCTTCCATTTATAGATGTGAATTCTTTTAATATTTCACTTGCAGCACTTGTATCAATTCTTTGTTTCTTTGAAGCAGCACTTGTAATCCAACAGAAAATATTGAATATCTAGTTATTGAATTTTTATCTGAGTTGCAGAATCCCTATTTAGGCAGCTCCTAGTGTTGTGACTAGCTTGCTTATAGATCCCACAAGTCATTATCCTCTCAAGTCTCGAAAGCTTGTTACCATTCTTCTTTGGTTCCTCCTTATCCTTCCTTTTGTTTTTCTTTGGTCTACCTGGCATCTTCTTAAACTCAGGTGGTAGTACTTTTTCTCTTCCAGTTTCCTCCAAATGCTCTCTCCTTGGCACACACTTAATACTATGTGCATATCCTTTTAAACATGTTTCCTTGGTGTATTAGTGAGCCACATAATCCTCAGAGTGCTCATCTTTGAAATTAATAGCACACACTGCATGTTGGCATGGGGTCCTTGTGAGATCCCACTCCTTGCAGGTGCATGTCCTCCTCACAATATCCATAGTATGCTTGTCATTCTTGTCATGCACATTGACAATCTCAAACTCAATATCTCCATTAAACTCAATTAACCATCTAAATGATTCTCTTTATTTTTATCCAACTTCATGCATCTAGGAGACACATCTAATATCTATATAGTAGCAAACACCCTTTTCTTCCATAGCCTACTCATGGCTTGAACCATAGTTTCCTCCAGCATTATAATTATGGCCTTGCACCTAACTTTCAAGACCCATCCATTATATGTTTCACTGAGGTTGCTGTCTACAACATCGCACTTCATATCTGTGTTGAAGAATGGCTTGCACCAACTCTGTATCCCATAACTTAGAGCATCTTGGATAATGCCATCCCCTAGCTCTTATAATTCATTTAACATTTTATTTAACTGTCCAAAATATGTTGCTTTTGCATAGTTCCAAAATGCAATTTTTCTTTCCTTACCTCTCCATCTTTTGGCCCAATTTACATAGATGTGTCTGACACACATCCTATGCTCTGCTAGGGGCAATATATCCTTTATTCCACTTTTCAGACCCTAAAATTAAAGTTGTTTCAATGGTAACCTAGACCCTATATACACATAGAAACATAAAGTTATTGTAATGTATAATAAAAACAAGTTTACCTTCTGCATGTTTGAAATAACTGTATAGCCTTCCCCTTGCTCCAGTTATAAATAAGCTTGTAAACATCTTAAAAACTATGTCCAGGTGACCTTTTTTTCCAATTACACCACAGCCCATGCAATTGGAAACATTTGATTGTTTCCATCTCTTCCCACAACATACAACAACTGCCCTTTACAAATACCTTTAAGAAAACACCCATCCAGGCCTATTATAGGCCTACAGCCTTCTTTCCACCCTCTCTTGCAAGCATCAAGGCAAATATAAAATTTGCTGAACAATGGCCTACCTTCTTGATTCTCAAAACAACTCTTTATAAAATAAGTTGACCCAGGGTTTGTTTTTTTTATGATAGCTACATAATCATGTAACAATCCAAATTCTTTTGTATAACTATTCGTGAGCTCAGAAATAATCTTTCTTTTTGCTTCCCTAACTACATGAAAATTCATATTTATCTTAAGCTCACTCCTCACTAAGGCCTTAAAATCTTTTAACTTAATGTTTGGTTGCATCATTATTCTATTCTTAAACTGTCTTTTCAGAAACTCACTATTGCAAAATTTTGTCTTGTTTTTCTTATGGCAGTGATGGTGTGGATTGTATATTTTGAGAGTCAATGTATTATCTCCACTATGAGGGCTAATTAATAGCACCCAAGGACATCTTTTCTTACACTCATCCTCACTCTTTTAGCCTTATTTTTTTATAATGTATATATATAATCCTTTCACCATAGTATATCTAGCTATTGCATTTCTTACTTCCTTAATATTCTTAAAGGTCATTCCCACACAGAACACATGTATTTTTGATGTAGGGTAAAACCTAATTGTATTATGAGGTTTTCTAACTGCATCATCACCAAATTCTGAATCTGTGTCAGTATAGTAGCTACCTAGCTTTGAACTACTATAATATACATATGCATTACCATCACTAACATCACTATCTTGACCTACTTCATCCTCATCTCCTGCCGATTCCTCATTTTCAGAAATTATGTCAACAGGTTCATTACTCTCTCCCTCCTTCTCACCAGCTTTGTCTTTTCTAGGTTTATACTTGTGCCAAGCTCTAACCTTCTTTCTGGCCTTTTGTAGCTCATCATCATCATCATCATCATCAGTTAAACATGCTACATTTACACAGATGTCATCAAAGATTTGATGCTTCACATACTCAAGTAAAACATCTTCTTCCTCACTTACCCCAGCTAGTGGAACTTCTACACCTCTCTCTAAGTTTCCCTCCTAGTCTTTATCTAAATGTCCCTCTAAGTCTCCCTCTAAATCTCCCTCTACATCTACCTCTGTACCACCCTCAAGTTGTGTTATTAAAATAAGTATTTTCATGGGTATAAGGGCTTTTATTAGCATTCTAAACTACAAGTACAAAGGGTTGGGCAAATGTTGAACAGTTATTAATTGCAATTTCATTTGCATGCCTAATATAAAACTCTAGCATATCCCCATTCTTAAGTCCACAACCTATTTCCATAATTTTTTTTGTCATCATTTACTAGTTCATACCCTGCTCTACCCTTATGCTTAAAGTATAACCCAATAATAGTACTATACCCTAGCTCCTTTATATAACTCAAAACATTAGGATAAGAGAGTAAATCAATATCAAACCTTTCTTCTGCTATTTTTTTCTTACCTCTAATATGTCTCCCTCTTTTTATATAGCCTCCATGATTAAGAACCAAATTCACCCTAGTATCACCAATACCTAAAAGAAAAATTAAAACACAATACAAATAACAAATTAGCCAAATTACTACAACACATAGGACTTGTTTATTATTTCTTTTTAACTTACTCAAAGCTTACATGTCAGTAATAAACAAAGATATGTCAGCATGTATGCACTAAATTTTCAAAAAAGAAGTGCAAACACAAAGGGACCACAAAAGCAGAAGCACAACCAGGGACCATAAAACCACTTAGACAATAAACAAATATTTCACAAGACCAAATAGCATAAAATTTTACATACTTCCAACACAGCGCAAAGGCAACAACCCCACTTTCCTGTTACAGAAGAGCTAAAGGATAATGGAGATGACAAATGCTCACTTTTTCTTTCAATGTAACAGTTGAGCTATTGTCTTTTGTTTAGGGATTCTATCATTTAGGGATTTCTATTGTTTTTGTCTTTCCAATTAGGGATTAGGGATTAGGGATTTGTTTCAATAAGTTATTCTATGATTTTAACCTTAGTGATTTTTTTTCTAACATAATTAATGTGTTGTCTTATTTGATATGCCAATTGTTTATCTGAGTAGCTTTTAGTGGAATTTTAACACGCACAACAAACAACGCGTGTTTGTCCTTTCCATTAGTGAAATAATGGAGGGACTAAGATTTTATCAAAATAAATGTACAAGGATTCAATCTAACCGAATAAAAGTGCAAGTGCTAAATCCAACATAAAATAAAAGTACATGGGCCAAAATATGAATTATTCCAATAATGAATGAAAGTTTCATTCTCTTTTTTGGAAATTAATGAAAAAAGAAAAAAAATGTAACTTCTACATTTCATCTTTTCATAGTTTTTGTATTTATGTGGTTAAATTTATGATTTTTTATTATTAAAAGTTAGCTAAACGTAAGTAAATATTGTTATAGTTTCCTTTATGACTTTCTTATTATTGAATTATTGGAGGAAATTAAAGTAATTTTTGAGAAAAAGAATACAAATTGTTGCAATGTTGATATTGATTTCTTTCTTATTATTGAATTATTAGGGGAATTTAAACTTAAAATAACTTTTGAAAGAAGTAATATGATGTGCATCATTTTATACATGTTTATATGCCCAATTGTTTACATTTTTATGCATAGTTATCTTGTTTTATGCCAGAATCACTTGTATTTTGGTTCCTTTCATGTTTCAGATCATTATCGAGGGACATTATCAATAGCCGAGGGAAATACATGCAATTATGGACCAGAATCCATCAAAGTTGAGCAAGGACTAGCATTCCAAAGTTGAGCACGACCTGGACTCTAACCGTGCTGAACCATCAACACTTGACCTTCAAGAGTGCCATTTTTGCACGGTTTTTGAAGCCACCACGGCCCATGGTGGCTCAGTACCTGCGAGGGCACGTCCAGGAAGAAGCCACAAGTTGCGGTACCCGGAGGTCCAGCACGGCCTAGACTCCGCCCGTGCTGATCAGCACGGGCTTGACCACAACTGTGCTGAGAGATTTATATAGGCAAATACGATTTATTGAATTAGGGTTCGATTTTCTGACTTGATTTCACATATACAAGCATAAGCCATCTTTTTCCAGACTTCAATACACGACCTTAGAAGTCCATTTCATCTATTGAAGAAAGGATTACATTGGTTTTAACATCAAATTGAAGATCAAGAGAAGATTTGGGGCATTCAAGAAGCAAATTAGGGTTCATCATTCTGAATTGGGAATTTAGAGTTTTTCATCCAACTTGAAGAAGAAGGTGTACATGCCTTTAATTTACTTTTCTGAATTTGTTCTTTACTTTGTGCTACTTATTAATATGAATAACTAAATTTGTCAAACCCATTGGGTTTCCTACATTGTTGGATTTATTCTAATGCTTATGAGATTTTGATTATTAATGCTTGTCTCTTCTTGCTTTCATTATTAATGAGAAATCACATTATTCATGAGACGTTGTGAGTTGTGGTATTTAGATTGCTTTATGTAATTCAGAAATTCGTTTAGTAATTGGAAATTTGAATAGCAAGAACTGGTTAATGATCACTTAGAGATAATGGTAATTGACTAGCCAGATTAAGAATTAACAAAGCTTAATAGAGGCGGGTTAAAGCTTAATGCTAATTTAATAATAGATCGTTAGGAAGAGATTCCGACTTTAGGTTATTAGGTTTTGGAGTTCGATTATCTCGAGAGGGAAACCAAATTCAGTTAAGAATTTGTCCACGGGTAATTGCAATTGGTAATCAATATAATCTCTATCTTCACTAAAATCCAACTAGCTTAGGTCCCTTTTGGGTTTGCTTTTTCCTTCGATTGTTTTTCTAAATCATTTCAGATTATTTGACACTTAGTTAACTGCTTGTTTATATTTAATCATAGCATAGTAACTTCATCGATTTTGTTAAAGATAGATAACATAAGATGCTGCAGTAGTTCTAGGATCACCCTTTCTCGAGAATACGACCTTGATACTCACCATTTGTGCTAGTCTGCATCGATAGATTCACTGCCTTAGATTTTAGCTACATAAATAGCCTATCAAGTTTTTGGCCCCGTTGCCGGGGAAATTTTGTGTGAACTAGAGTGAATTTGTGTTTTTGTTAATCTAGCCATTTTTATTTTCTTTGTCTTTTCATTTTTTTTCTTTATTATTGTATTTATTCTTGTGTTCTTTGGTTGTTGCTTTTACATTTCAAGTAGTTTATGACTAAGAGCTCTAATCCTACTACTGTAGACCTTCTTGCTGAACCAGAGCGATCATTCCATTTGTTGAGGAAACGTATGCAAGAAGAATAGGAGGCGCGAATAGAGTTTGAATCCCCCATAGACCAGTAGGGATGGGAGACAATAATCGGGCTGCGGATGAAGCTAGGACTATGTACAAGTTTGCTAGACCTTCTCTTGAAGGGACACAAATGAGTATATTGCGACCACCTGTGGCAGCCAACAATTTCGAAATAAAGCTAAACATGATACAGATGGTGCAAAATAGTATACAATTTGGGTGACTACCGAGCGAGGACCCAAACACTCACATCGCTAACTTCTTGGAGATCTACGACACCTTCAAGATAAATGAACAATTGATGATGCCATTCAGTTGAGGCTGTTTTCTTTTTCTTTGACGGACCAAGCGAAAAGATGGTTGCAGTCGCTCCCAGCCAACACTATTATGACATGGAGATCATTGGCTGAGAAATTTCTCTACAAGTACTTTCCTCTAGCTAAAACTGCTAAATTAAGGAATGACATTTCTTCTTTTGTGCAGATGGAAGACGAGAGCATGTATGATGCCTGGGAGAGGTACAAGGACTTGTTGAGATGCTGTCCACACCACGGTCTACCAGTCTGGATACAGATTTAGAAATTTTATAGTGGTTTGAACCCTGCTACTAGACAAATGGTTGATGAAGCAGGAGGAGGGGTGCTGAACAGTAAGACGCTCGAGCAGGCTCAGAACTTAATAGAGGAGATGACCATGAACAATTATCAGTGGCAGTCTTCTAGGAGCCGACTAGTGAGGCAGTGAGTGGTCAATCATTTGGACTCCACAGCAGCCTTGGCAGCTCAAGTGGAGCTTTTGACTAAGAAGTTAGACCAGTTTCAGATGTCGGTTCATGCAGCCCAGATAAGCTGCGAGTTTTGCGATGGCCCGCACTATGGTGCAAATTGTAATGCAGGAGGTATGTTTGCTTCAACTACTAATTCTTCATCTTCTATTGTTTCTGCTGATATTGAGCAGGTAGACTACATGGGTAATGCACTTAGACAGCAGAACAACCCATACAGCAACACATACAACCTCGGCTGGTGTAATCATCTAAATTTCAGGTAGAGAAACAACAACGTCCAGGGTCCACCAGGCTTTCAGAGACTACATCAGCAGCCACCACAGCAGTAGCAGTAGGCTGTACCATTATAGCTTCCTCCACTAGCCGAGAAAAAATCTAACTTGGAGGACTGATGATGAAGTTTGTCACGTCAACTGAGACGAGGTTCTAGCAGACAGACAGTGCTCTTAGAAATCAGCAGGTGTCCATTCAGGATTTAGAGAGTTAGATTGGACAGATTTCTAAGATGTTGTCTGAGAGGCCACAAGGATCGCTCCCCAGCTTAACAAAGTAAACCCAAGGGAGCATTGCAAGGCTATTACCTTGTGATCAGGTAAGCAGTTGTCTAGCTCTCTATCATTAGCTGATGATGATATTTCCATGCATGATAAGCCAGCTAGGAAGGAGCCAGAACTTGAGGTGTTAGAAGAACAGAAGGTCGAAGACAGGCAGAAGAGCCTTATGAGAGAGTACCAACCACCAGTCCCCTACCCTACTCGACTAAGGAGGAGAAGGTTGATAAGCAGTTTGGTAAGTTTCTTGACTTGTTTAAACAACTGCGTATTAATCTACCTTTTATTGAAGCTATTTCGTAGATGCCGAAGTATGCCAAGTTCTTAAAAGAAATTTTGAGTAATAAAAGGAAGCTGGAGGATTTGGGACTAGTGACTCTGAATGAGGAGTGTTCAACTATTCTTCAGAACAAGCTGCCACTCAAAAGGAGAGATCCATGGAGTTTTACTGTTCCCTGCATTATTGGCAATCTGCCTATTAGTGGTGCATTAGCTGATTTAGGAGCTAGTATTAATTTGATGCCCATTAGTTTGTCTGATAAGTTAGGTTTGAGTGAACCTAAGCCCACTAGGATGAGGATTCAGTTAGCTGATAGGACTGTTAAGATTCCCAGGGGTATTATTGAAGATGTGCTTGTTAAGGTAGACAAGTTTATTTTTCCTATGGATTTTGTAGTTATGGACATAGAAGGTGAGAGTACTGTGCCTTTGATCCTAGGTAGACCCTTTCTTGTAACATCTAGGGCTGTTATAGATATTTGTGATGGAAAGCTTCAACTTAGGGTAGATGAATGAGACCATTACCTTCGACCTAGCTACTACTATGAGACACTCTTTAGACCATGATGATGCTGTGTGTTCTATTGATATTTTGGATGATTTGGTTGAGTATCATTTACAGGAAATATTGCTTAATGATCCTTTGCAGGTAGCATTGCAAGGAGAGGAGGAGCTGTCCAACGAGCAAGTGTTGGAGCAGCTTGCTAGTTTATTGGCTACTGAGCCTAGCTATTCTATTGACCCTTTTCTTTCTCTTGACAGATCAGAAGTGCAGAAAGTAAAGTATTCTTTCGAGGATCCCCCGGCCTTAGAATTGAAGGAGTTACCTAAGCACTTGAGCTATGGATTCTTGGATGGGTAAGAAAAGTTATCGGTGATTATTGCAGTAGATTTGACACCTGAGGAGCGAGCAAAAACTCTAGATTCAGTCAAGAGGTATAAGAAGGCCTTTGCCTACAAGATTGCTGATATTCCCGGGATCAACCCTAGTTTCTGTTCTCACAAGATTCTTATGGAGGATAGCTATAGACCAGTAGTTCAGCCACAGAGGTGGCTTAACCCGAACATGAAGGAAGTAGTGAAAAAGGAGGTAATTAAGCTCCTTGATGCATGATTGATTCATCCTATTTCTGACAGTTCTTGGGTGAGCTCTATACAGGTTATGCCGAAGAAAGAAGGCAAGTGAATTGTAATAAGCGGGATGGTGATACACGGGATTCCAAGTTTGCATTGATTACAGGAGGCTTAATGATGCAACTCGGAAGGATCACTTCTCTCTTCCTTTCATTGATCAGATGTTAGAAAGATTGGCAGGACATATGTTTTACTGTTTCCTTGATGGTTTTTCAGAATATTATCATATCCCAATTGCACCTGAAGACCAAGAGAAGACGACTTTCACCTGCCCCTACGAGACCTTTGCTTATAGACGAATGCCTTTTGGTCTATGCACTGCGCCGGCTACATTTCAGCGGTGTATGATGGCCATTTTTTATGATATGGTTAAGGTGTCGATTGAGGTATTTATAGATGACTTCTCTATTTTTGGTAATTCATTTTCTCACTGTTTGGAAAATTTAGAACGCATGTTAGCTAGGTGCATTAAGGCTAACTTGGTGCCAAATTGGGAAAAGTGTCATTTTATGGTGAAAGAGGGAATTGTTCTAGGGCATAAGATTTCACATGCAGGGATGGAAGTTGATAGAACTAAAACAGAAACAATAGCTAAGCAGCCACCCCCTAGTTCTGTTAGGCTAATTGTGTAGCAAAAATCTAAGGCAGTAAACCTATCGATGCAGACTAGCACAAATGGTGAATATCAATGTCGTATTCTCAGGAAAGGGTGATCCTAGACCTACTGCAGCATCTTATGTTATCTAACCTAAAAAAAATCGATGAAGTATTATACTATGATTAAATATGAACAAACGATTAACTAAGTGTCAAATAATCTGAAAGGATTTAGGAAAATACTTGAAGGAAAAAAGCAAACCCTAAGGGACCTAAGCTAGTTGGATTTTAGTGAAGATAAAGATTATATTAATTACCATTTGCAATTACCCATGGATGAATTCTTAACCGAATTCGGTCTCTCTCTCGAAATAACCAAATTCCTAACCTAATATCCTAAAGTTGGAATCTCTTCCTAACGATCGATTATTCGATTAGCATTAAGGTTTAACCCGTCTCTATTAAGCTTTGTTAATTCTTAATTTGGCTAGTCAATTACCCTTATCTCTAAGTGATTATTAACCAGTTCTTGTTATTCAAATTTCCAATTACTAAATGAATTTCTTAATTACATGAAGCAATTTGAATACTACAACTCACAATGTCTCATGAATAAAGTGATTTCTCATTAATAATGAAAGCAAGAAGAGTCAAGCGTTGATAATCAAAACCTCATAAGTATTAAAATCAATCCAACAATATAGGAACCTCAATGGGTTTGACAAATTTAGTTACTCATACTAATAAGCAACATAAAGTAAAGAATAGATTCATAAAAATAAATTGAAGGCGTGTACACCCTTCTTCTTCAAGTTGGATGAAAAACTCTAAATTCTCAATTCAGAATAATAAACCCTAATTTGCCTCTTAAACTCCCAAATCTTGTCTTGATCTTCAATTTGATGTTAAAACAATTATAATCCTTCCTTCAATAGATGAAATGATCTCCTAAGGTCGAGTGTTGAAGTCTGGAAGAAAGTGGTCTAAGCTTGTATATGTGAAATCAAGTCAGAAAATCTAATCCTAATTCAGCAAATCATTTTTGCTTATATAAATCTTTCAGCACGGCCGTGGTTAAGCCCGTGCTGATCAGCACGGGCGGAGTCCAGGCCGTACTGGACCTCCGAGTTCCCCAACTCGCGACTTCTTCTAGGCCGTGCCCTAGACGGTGCTCAATTTTGGAATGCTAGTCCTTGCTCAATTTGATCGATAATGACCTGAAACGTGAAAGGAACCAAAACACAGGTGATTCTGGCATAAAACGAGATAACTATGCACAAAAATGTAAACAATTGAGCATGTAAATATGTACAAAATGATGCATATCAAATCACCCCACACTTAAGCTTTTGCTTGTCCTCAAGCAATCAATAACTCAATACATGCACAAGCAACCATCACCCCTCAAAATCCATGCTAAAGTTAACAACACAACCTTATTCAACATATAAAGAATGAAACTCAAGTAACTAACAAGTTATACACCTTTAAGGAAGAACTATAATAATACCATCTCGAAGCACAACTTATATAATAATTCAACATTAAAGACTAAGAACCATTACCTCACAGGAATCTCTCAAATCACTCACAGTGTTTAAAGGTAAAAAAGACAATTCCCTCAACGCAGCTGCACACAACCTGTTTACTATAAGCTTACTCATTAATCTCATCTTCACTAATGCGAATAATTGAATACCAAAATCAAAGGGTCTTTTCAAGGGTTGAAATGTGGCTAAGGTAAAGGTAAGAATATTTGGATAGAAGTGTAAAGTATACTGAAAAATCATGCACTTAATTGAAGTGAATGCTTCAGGAACTGAGTGCCAAAACAACAAAAATACTCACTAAGCAATACTATGTATATATATTATAGCAGCTTATATAGGGGCTGCTGTGGTTAGTGACATAAACAATAAGAATAGTTATCCAATTTGGATTGAAGGGAGCATCAAAGAATGACTAAAAAGAATAAGTGAATTAAGAATAACATTAGGCACTATGATTCCATAAATGAAGAAACATAATACATAATTACTTAGTATACAAGGTGAAAGGAAAGATAGATGTATAGAATGGTGTATGTGTAGTGATTAGGTGTAAATTATGAAGAAAATGTTAAGGATCAAACTGGTTGACTAATGGAAATAGAGGGTAGGCTTTTAGCTAGATGTGGTGAAATCCTAAGTTGCCCAAATCATCTAATGGTATTCAAAAATTCATGTAACCTCAACAAGCATTATAGAGCAAGTTCTAGAAACGAAAGTAAGTACAGCGCACACTGAAACAAGAAGAAAAATAAATCATGAGCATAATGTGCAATGGATGCTCAATTTTGGTTCAAAAACTCACGTTTGAAATGGCCAAAATTTGCATTTGGTTCACAAACTTATCAATTGAATCATCACATAAATTGAATACGAGATTGGCATAATCAAAGTTCACAGTTAAAGGTTGTAAATTTGTAAGGAACTCAAGTAACACCAGTTTAACCTGGCTAAATTGACATATTGAATACAATGGAATTGCTTTCAAGAACAAAATATAGAGAGGGACAATCATTTACTAGTGTGAATTAGGTCATTTAATTATGAAAGAATAAACTAAACTTGAATGTCATGAAAAATCTAGGTCCTAACATCCTAAGAATAATCCATTATCATTGCCTTTAAAAAATTAAGAGATATAGCCACAGATACCTACCCCACACTTGAGTATAACACTATCCACAGTGGTAGAAAAATTAAAACTGGGTATAGCACATAACTAGCACATCATAATCATTGAAGATCATACTAAATGTACATATCAAGATGGCAAAGCAAAGTGTTCTACTAAAATAAATTAACATGAAAGGAAAATGAAAGAAAATAACATAAAATCGAAAATGCAAAAGGAAAAGAAAATAAAGTAAAATAAAATAAAGAAGGAAAATAAAAAGGAAAAGGAAAAAGAAAAATAGCACAAATTTTTATTTCACTGCTAGTAGTCTGCCGAAGGCGCATCCTCACTGGTCGGATCTACTAGAGGATGAGGAGTAGAGGAAGTCATTGAAGGAGGGGGCGGTGGTGGTGGCACAGGGTCCGTGAAGCATCTTGCTAGATCGAACTCCATATCTTCGATGAACCGAAACTGATTTTGTGCTCCGGTCTCTGCCATCTTTTTAATCAGCTCCACCATTTGGTTTGTTTGGGTGGCCTGCCTCTCTAGCCCATGCATAAGCTGTTGGAGCATATCGCTTAAACCCTGAAATTGTGCCTTAGTCTTCTCTTAAAAACTGCCCAAATTCCTTTCTCTACTACGCAAACTCAGTATAGTGCTACTGCTATAAATCATAGACTCGATCTAGTCAGTCAGCCAAAGCACTACTCTGAGCACTCGATGTCCCTGTAGAATAAGAAGATGAGGCTCCAGATGTAGGCATAAACACTCTGGTTGGGTTAGGAACTCTAACATTTGGAATTCCAGCCGACGGATCTTAGGCTCTTCTAGCTGCTGCCTCTCTAGCCTCCCTGACTATTGCGTTGACGAGCCTGTACTCTATGCCATGTGGGTGTCGAGTAGCTGTGATCATCTGTATGTTGATCATTTGTCTAATCCCTAGTGGAGTCATATCACCAATTTGTGAAAGCTCTAATAGACAGTCATCCAATACATCTAATCTCTTGGCTAACCTAGTAATATACAGGCCAAAACAGTAGTGCATCTTCTTCTGGGCGTCTACTATAAATGAACGGATTTGACGAGCCAACAAATATCCCAAGTCAAGCTTCTTACGATGTTGCATAGCCTAGAGGATGAAGACATCAGTCTGTGTTACCGCTCTAAAACTATCTCCCATGCCTGTAAACGTGTAAGCTAATAAAGTATAGAGATAGTGGAGATGACCCGGAAGGCTAGACACTTTAGTCCTGCTGGGGTAGTATGATTCTAGCCTGAGTACCAATGAATCCCACATGGTGTCGTACGAGATTGGGTTGATGTAGATGCATCCCTGATACTCCTCACCCGAGCTCTCCTGCTCAGTCCATAATCCCAAATGCATGCCGAATTGTGGAACTGACATTGAGAACTCCCTTCCCCTAAGTCTGAAGTAAACTGCATCAGGCTGATGCCAGTTTGTGCCTTCCAAAAAGCGCTTTTTTTTTTGTCGAGTCGCTTAGCTGGATTCTGCAGCAACATTCTTGCCCCGTGGGTAAATTGAGAAGGTGGGCTCATTGTAAGCTGAGACTTGAGGCATATAACCACAAGGAGGTAGTCCAATGTGTGCAGCAGATGGCCAAGGAGGTACTCTCCATACCGAGTTGGGATGCCCAGTCATCCACTCCAAATCCTGTCTAGATGACCTGTCATAAACAAACTTGCAACCACCCTTCTCGGGTGTAGCATAACACGAAGTTTCAAATTGATACAAGTTGTTTTCTTTAAAGGAATAACACACATTAATAGGCAAAGAAGCATGCAAAGCATCTTCAATTGGTATATCCTGTGGTGGCTTATCACATGCAAGATCAATCTGGTCAATAGCGTAAATGGCATGAACATGGTCGGCGGGAGAACTATCAAATAGGAGTAAACTAAAAGTAACACAGTCATCCCCTACATTAAGCTCTAGCTTTCCCTCAAATACATCTATTTTAGCTCTAGCCGTGGCAAGGAAAGGTCTCCCTAAAATCAAAGGCACACCATGCTCCTTATCCATATCCATAACTGTAAAGTCCACAGAAAATATGAATTTATCTACCTTGACTAGCACATTCTCTACAATCCCCCTAGGAAGCTTAACAAAATGATCAACTAATTGAATGCACATCCTAGCTGATTCGACTCTCCTCGTAGATCAGGGTACCTGTAAAGGTAAAAAAATACTAAACTCTCGCTGTGTTCAATCGGCTTCAAAGCTTCTTCACTTTTTGCGCTTAGCGCTTCCACCGATGCCTGAATGCTACTTTCGTCTATGTATGGGTTAGATTAGAGAAGCAATCCTAAAAAACCATGCTTTCAGAGAAGTGGCGGTCCAAATCTTATCTGAACTGCGAGAATAACTGACTAAGCCGTGCCATAAGGCCCATTCTCCAACTCCAAACGGGACGGAGCCAAGCCTTTAGGTTGTTTAAGGAGGTTGGGTGACAGATCGGGCTTGAATTTGGAAGGGGTGCTTGGTTTCTGTTTTGGCCCTACTTCTTTTTGCCTCTCCTCCCATTACCTTGGCCTTGCTGAGAAACCTCTTCCCCAAGCACCAGCTGGGTAAATCCTTCGAGAGTTCAGGTGGATGGCAAGTCCGCCCTATATATTCGATTTTCCCTTTAAAAAAGACACACACATTTCTAAATTCTTCACTCATGTCAGTCATATTTAGATCCTTTGGGGAATAATAAGTGAGCTCATCTCGGATCCCAGTGGACGCCTCAGAGCTTCCCCTAAACCTAGCTTATTGAACATACTCGTGGGCATGACATTTATGCTAGCGCCTAAATCAGCTAATGCATCATCAACACATAAGTTACCTAAAGTGCAAGGAATAGTAAAACTCCCTGGGTCGTGACGTTTCTTTGGTAACTTGCTTTGAAACACTGCCGAGCACTCTTCATTAAGCTTAACATATGCTACCTCCTCCAGCTTGCTTTGGCTGCTAAGTATGTCCTTCGAGAAGTTGGCATACTTCGGCATCTGCTTCAATACATCGACAAAAGGCAAGTTAATATGCAGTTGTCTAAAAATATCCAAAAGCTTGCTAAACTGCTCTTGTGCTTCTACTTGCTTCAGTCTAGCAGGATAAGGAATCTTGGGTTGATATTCCCTGATTGGGATTGGTTGCACCTTTTGCCTCTCAGGTTCCTTAACCTTACTGCTCGCCTCATTCTGCACGTCATTAGTAGAATCGTCAAAAACAGGCTTAGAAGGAGCTGAAACTAACTCACCCGAATGCAAAGTAATGGCGTTCACGTGCTCCCTCGGGTTAGACTCGTGCTGGGGAGCACTCCTTGTTGCCTTTCAGACAACATCTTAGAAATCTGCCCAATCTGATTTTCCAAGTTCTGAATGGATGCTTGCTGATTTCTAAGAGCACTGTCGGTCTGCTGAAACCTCATCTCAGTCGACGTGACAAACTTCATCATCAGCTCCTCCAAGTTAGTTATCTTCTCGGCTGGTGGAGGAACTCTGATGGTCCAGCCTGTTGCTGCTGCTGTGGTGGCTGCTGATGTAGTCTCTGAAAGCCTGGTGGACCATGGGCATTATTATTTCGCCAACTAAAATTGGGGTGATTTCTCCATCCAGGATTGTATGTGCTGCTATAAGGGTTGTTCTGTTGTCCGGGTGTATTCCACATGTAATTAACCTATTCATGGTCAGCAAAAATGATAAATGAAGTAGAGGGGCTAGCAAACATACCTCATGCATTACAGTTTGCACCGTAGTGTGGGCCACCGCAAAACTCGTAGCTTATTTGGGCTGCTTGAACCGGCATCTGAAACTGATCTAATTTCTTTGTCAGAAGCTCCACTTGAGCTGCCAAGGCTGCTGTGGAGTCTAACTGGTTGACTATTCCCTATTTGACTAGCCGACTCTTAGAGGATTGCCATTGGTAGTTCTTCATGGCCATCTACTTTATCAGGTTTTGCGCCTGCTCCGGTGTCTTGCTGTTCAAGGCTCCACCTGCTGCATCGTCCACCATTTGCCTAGTAGCAAGGTTCAAACTGTTGTAACAGGTCTGAACCTGCATCCATATTGGTAAACTGTGATATGGACAGCATCTCAACAAGTCCTTGTACCTCTCCCAGGCATCGTGCATGCTCTCGTCGTCCATCTGCACAAAAGAAGAAATGTCATTTCTCAATTTAGCAGTCTTAGCTGGAGGAAAGTACTTGTAAAGAAATTTTTCAGCCAAGAATTTCCAAGTAGTGATAGTGTTCGGTGGAATGGACTACAACCATCTCTTTGCTCTATCCCTTAAAGAAAATGGAATTAATTTCGACTGGATGGCATCATCGGTAGTTCCATTTATCTTGAACGTGTCTCATATCTCCAAAAAGTTAGCTATATAGGCATTGGGATCCTCGCTTGGCAGCCCTCTAAACTATACACTTTGTTGTACCATCTAGATCACATTTGGCTTTATTCGAAGTTGTTAGCTGCCACCGCCAGTCTGAGTATACTCGTCTGTGTCCCATCTAATGATGGTCTAGCAAAATCGTACATCGTTTTGTTGGCGTCCGCCGCGGCATTTCCGTTGTAATTCTCCATCCCTTCTGGTCTATCAACAGGTACTTTAACCTCAATCTCCTCCTCTTCTGATTGCAAAGGCTTCCTTAAAAGTATGAGGAATCATTTTGGATCAGACAGAGGCTCTACAAGATCATAGCTAGAGCTCCTGGTCATAAACTACCTAAGAATGGAAGGTAACAACCAAAGAACAAAAGTAGTTAAAACAATAAAAGAATAAAATAAAGCAAAATAAAGATAGAAAAATAAATATGGCTAAATTAACAAAAACACAAATTTACTCTAGTTCACATAAAAAGTTCCCCGGCGACGGTCCCAAAAAACTTGTGTAGCTAAAATCTAAGGCAATGAACCTATCAATGCAGACTAACACAAATGGTAAGTATCAAGGTCGTATTCTAGGGAAAGGGTGATTCTAGACCCACTTCAGTGTCTTATGTTATCTAACCTAAACAAAATCGATGAAATATTATGCTATGATTAAATATGAACAAACAATTAACTAAGTGTCAAATAATCGGAAAGGATTTAGGAAAACACTCGAAGGAAAAAGAAAACCCTAGGGGACCTAAGCTAGTTGAATTTTAGTGAAGATAGAGATTATATTGATTACCAATTGTAATTACCCGCGGATGAATTCTTAACTAAATTTAGTCTCCCTCTCGAGATAACCGAATTCCTAAACCTAATAACCTAAAGTTGGAATCTCTTCCTAACGATCGATTATTCGATTAGCATTAAGGTTTAACCCACCTCTATTAAGCTTTGTTAATTCTTAATCCGGCTAGTCAATTACCCTTATCTCTAAGTGATTATTAACCATTTCTTGTAGTTTAAATTTCCAATTACTAAATGAATTTCTCAATTACATGAAGCAATCTAAATACCATAACTCACAACGTCTCATGAATAAAGTGATTTCTCATTAATAATGAAAGCAAGAAGAGTCAAGCGTTGATAATCAAAATCTCATAAGCATTAAAATCAATCCAACAACATAGGAACCGTAATGGATTTATGAACGGGTTGTCGAAGCCTTTCAAAATAAATTACTGATATTCTTAAAATAATTTATAGAAATAGTGAAACCAGGTCGAATCCCAAGGGAACCAATGTGGATAGCTTCTCAAAGTAAAATAAAAATAGAGGGATTTTAAATGTTTGAATCAAAATTATAAATAAGCAGAAAATAATGAAGGCTGAATATTAAAGTAAATAAAAATCAATCTTGAAAAATTTCCAATTCAAGAGTGCTAATTCCATCCAATTGTAATCATGATCATAGGCTAAAATATCAATTCTTCTATTTAAGTACTTAGTCTACTTATTTGAAAAAGTCGCAATAAGTGTAATTCTTCTAATATAATTGACTCAAACCCAACATCCAAATCAAAACTTACCATTAGTCAACTGGGCACGATAGCATTCCATATCAACTTAATGATAGCATTAAGAATAATGCGAATGACTAAACCAACATTAATTAATTGAGTTAACTGCATTTGAATTAACCTTGTTCCTTTATTTCCCTAGAGCCTATCATGCAAGCTATGTAATTCGAATAAGCCGCAATCACACACACATGAGCCAGCTCCTTGCTTCTTGTGTCAATCATTCATGACAATTACGGATCACAAACTTAAAGTTTAGCAATAGAAAAATCAATATCAAAGTTGAGTCGTCAGTTCAATCAATATAAAAAATTCATAAATAATAATAACAAGAAATAAAAAAAATACTTGAATTAAAGAAGAATTCTATTTAAGCACAAAGCCTCACAAAATCACAACTTGAATTTATTCACTTTTGAATTTGAAACTAAAAACTTAGCCACACATGGTGGACTAAGAATTCACAAGAAAAGAATTGTAGGGAATAGAAGAAGAAGAATAATAATCTCCAAGTATGCAGCCATCCTTTACTTGATAGAACTAGCCTCCTTATGTAGGAAGTTAAACTTAAACCCTAATAAGAGAATCCTTATAAAAAAGAAATAAACTTCCTAAATGATCTTATCCCTATAAGGAATGATAAGATAAAGAGTAATATAATTAAAATCCTAAATACATGGGAGAAAGTTCTCTTTATCCAACACCTCCAAAAAGGGAGGAAATTATATAGAACTGGATCCACCAAGAATTTATCTTGAAAAATTCGAAGCTCTCTTCTGCAGGTTCCAACAGCTTACGGATTGTAAGGCGTGGTCACGCCTTGTTGAAAATGATCTTCTGCCAAATTTTTGCTCTTCCTCCAAAAGACTTGGTTTTCGATAAGTGATACTTTAAAACATGTCTTTAGGCTGAATTCTACTCAATCCTTGATATTTCACCACTTGGATCAGAATAAACACAATTTCCATAATTAAGCACATTATCCAATCAAAATGTAAGGAAATTAAACACAATAAGTATAACTATTTATGGTCTATCAGTTTGAAAAATTTAGTTACTCCTATTAATAAGCAACATAAAGTAAAGAATAGATTCATAAAAGTAAATTGAAGGCATGTATACCCTTCTTCTTCAAATTGGATGAAAAACCCTAAATTCCCAATTCAGAATAGTAAACCCTAATTTGCCTCTTGAATGCTCCCAAATCTTGTCTTGATCTTCAATTTGATGTTAAGAAAATTGTAATCCTTCCTTCAATAGATGAAATGATCTTCTAAGGCCGAGTATTGAAGTCTAGAATAAAGTGGTCTAAGCTTGTATATGTGAAATCAAGTCAGAAAATTGAACCCTAATTCATCAAATTGTTTTTGCCTATATAAATCTTTCAGCACGGCCGTGGTTAAGCCCGTCCTGATCAGCACGGGCAGAGTCCAGGCCTTGCTGGACGTCCGTGTTCTGCAACTCGCGACTTCTTCCAAGCCATGCCCTAGCCAGTGCTGAGCCACCACTGGTCGTGGTGGCTTCGGAAACCATGCTAAAATGGCACTCTTGAAGGGCAACTATTTGATGGTTCAACATGGCCAGAGTCCAGGCCGTGCTCAACCTTGGAATGCTAGTGCTTGCTCAATTTGATGGATTATGGTCCATGATTAAGCGTATTTCCCTCGATTACTGATAATGTCCCTCGATAATGACCTGAAACGTGAAAGGAACTAAAACACAGGTGATTCTGGCATAAAATAAGATAACTATGCATAAAAATATAAACAATTGGGCATATAAATATGTATAAAATGATGCATATCAAGTTTCTTAGGCTATGCTGGGTTCTACAGAAGGTTTATTAGAAATTTCTCTGAGATTGCTAGGCCTCTTACTCAATTACTAGTTAAGGATGCACCTTTCATTTTTTATGATGCATGTTTATCTTCTTTTGAGTTATTGAAGAAACTTTTAACCACAACCTCTATCTTTGCTTCACTTGATTGGGGGCTGCCCTTTGAACTAATGTGCGATGCTAGTGACTATGCAGTTGGAGCTGTGCTTGGACAAAGGTTTGATAAAAAGTTCCAACCCATTTATTATGCTAGCAAGACTTTGACAGAAGGCTAGGAACATTACACTACTACAGAGAAGGAGTTATTGGTTGTTGTTTATGCCTTTGACAAATTCAGATCATACCTCGTCTTATCAAAGACCATAGTCTTCACTGACCATTCAGCTTTGAGGTATTTATTTAATAAGCATGATGCTAAGTTGAGATTGATCATATGGATTTTATTGTTGCAGTAGTTTGACATTGAGATTGGAGATAAGAAGGGCATAGAAAATTTGGCAGCGAATCACCTATCCATACTAGAGAATCTGAGCTTGGAAGCACTTGATGAGAGCACGATAGATGATCAATTTCCAGAGGAGCACTTATATTTATTGAAGGTATACTCTGATTCTCCTTGGTTTTCTAATTATGCTAACTACCTTGTGGCTAGGGTCTTACCAAAGGGTATGACTTTTTAGCAAAAGAAGAAATTCTTTGTTGATTTGAAATACTACAGTTGGGAAGATCCCTTCCTATATCGAGTGTGTGCAGACCAGGTCATTCGTCGATGTGTTTATGGTGAAGAGAGTCTCTAGATTTTGAGGCACTATTATGAAGGACCCGTAAGAGGCATCAAGCGGCGAACCATACTGCTAGGAAGGTGTTGGATGCAGGCTTTTATTGGCCAACTATCTTCCAGGATGCTAGGACATTTGTTCAGGTTTGTGACGCTTGTCAGCGCTCAGGTAACATCTTTGCCCGTGATGAAATGCCCCAAACTAGTATGTAGACTGTTGAGATATTCGATGTTTGGGGTATTGACTTCATAGGACCCTTCCCTTCTTCAAATGGCAATAAGTATATCCTCGTGGCTGTTGAGTATTTCTCTAAATAGCCTGAGGCACAGGCCTTACCTACTGATGATGCCAAAGTTATTTGCAAGTTCCTTAAGAGGTTATTTGCTAGGTCCAACACACCTAGAGCGCTAATTAGTGACAGGGGAACACATTTCTCCAACGCTCAATTGGAGAATGCACTCAGGCGCTATGGTGTAACACATCGGTTCTCTACTCCCTATCACCCACAGACCAGTGGTCAAGTTGAGGTTACTAATAGGGGTTTAAAATGCATCTTAGAAAGAACTGTAGGTGTAAGTAGGAAGGATTGGGCTTTAAAACTGGATGATGCATTATGGGCATTTAGAACTGCATATAGGACCTCTATAGGTTTTATGCCCTATAGGCTTGTGTATGGGAAGTCTTGTCATTTACTTGTCGAATTAGAACATAGGGCTCTTTGGGCCCTTAAAACTTGCAATTTTGATATTAATTCTGCATGTAAGGAAAGACAGTGGCAACTGAGTGAATTGGAGGAATGGCGTCAACAGACGTATGAAAACTCTCCAATTTACAAGACTAAGAAAAAGAAGTGGCATGATCAGAGGCTCAAAGGTCCCAAGTGTCATGACCCCATCCGTGGGCCCATGACCGGCACTAGGGAATGGGTAGGTGTAAGGCCACCGAATCCCGTAGTAAGCCTGACACTCACTAACTCAAACCAACCTCAACTCAAATTAATATTATTAAAGCCACAAATTATCTTAACATTAAATCTTACACAATTGATTCGGTCTGCCAGAAGAACTAGGCGAGACCCGAATCTCAGAAAATTTACAACTGATACATCTACTATTACTACTACGGAGAATCTAAGATTTTTACAATTTGACATACCAAATCAAACACCACTCGATGGTAAAGAAGTCGGGTTATTGAGTAAGAGTCGCAGGAAGACTAACAGTCACGCATCTGAAAAAAATAAATTGAGACTGTCAGTCTCGAGAGTGAGTTAAAATCAAGTAATCTAGAGACTATTGCAGTCTTCACAGAAAATATTAATTATTCGAATCAGTAATATCAAACCATGCACATATATACAAATCATATTACAATCATACCATAATAAATAATAAATAAATATACATATATTTTTACTTTTACGGGACGAGTGGCTCAGTAGAACCCTAACCCCAAATTCTAGTAGCCTTTTGGCTCTCTTAATCCAATAAGACTGGTGCCGAGAGAGCAATGCTCGACCAGGGACCTTACCTCCAGTCTGGTCACTTAAGTATCCAAATATGCCGGCGCCCAGAGAGCAATGCTCGACGAGGGACCTTACCTCCGGCAATTTACTCAAATCAGCCCAGAGAGCCGTGCTCGACCAGGGCGAACTCATAAAAATCTTATCACCTGTCCATGATCATTACCGGTGCGCACGCGGTCCTGATGTAACCCATCAGGCGGCATGTTCTACATGGCCACATTTCCCAAATCGCAATCATCACATTTAATGAATATCATTGTCTAATTAAATCATCCAACACATTATCAAATTAAAGATTAAAAATTTAGGGCAAAGCAACGTGCAACTCGTGTCGAAAAATAATAATATCTGTATTTTTATAACGTTACTAATAATAATATTTATATTATTTTTAATAATTAATAATCAAGGAAAAATTCTTTATATTGCGATACTAATAATCATATTAAGCATAAATTCTAAAATAGCATATTAAAATCAGACTTAGCAGTAGTGCAATGATTAAATGACTTTAACTCACAAGTTTGGCAACCTCCTAACTCTGCTCTGGTGCCTCGGTTGAAGCGAACAAACGGACTATCTAGTCACATAAAAAAATTTATCAAAACGCTGAAACAATTGATCATTAATCTTAGGTCTAGGCTCCTAGGACTGACTGTCTAAGAATCTCGACTCGGGGGAATTCTACCCAAAATCCAGCAGAACCTCCCCTACAACACGGACATTACCCCCCGTAAAAATGGGTCCAAGACCTGCCAAAAAAACACTTCAAATATTCAACAATTCAAACAACGGGGGTCGGGTCCCCAAACTTCACTATTTCCCGACTCCGCCATACAACACAAAATACGAGGCAGACAAACTAACATACAATTATTTTTGACTCACAAATATTAAATACTCAACACAAAACAATAAGCACGATTCTAAATCGAAGCATTTCCAAGATCAACGGGCCAGAGAAAATTACTGAGACACTCGATCGCTCGGTCGACTCGCCTCCGGCCGCTGGAGTCCGATCGATGATCCGAACACACCATCGGACTCACAACAATGCGCTGATGATGATCCCTGCTTCCGATTTTCTAATCTGAAACTCGATCATCCGAAGAGATTTACGTACGATCTCGGCCGTCGATTTGCAAACGAAGTCTGATTGCTACGAAACTGGTGCCATTGCGAAGCTTGAGTTGAGGAGAGTCGGGATACGTCCTCCGATCATTCATCCTCCGCCGGAGCTCGCCGCAAAAGTCGAGAAGGGTGATTTCAAGGTCAATGGACAAAGGCTCAAGGTCTATCATGGAAACTCGTTGGAGATTGAGCAGTGGGTTAACATGATTCTGTATCTGCAAGGATGATCCATGTCAAGTCCAACTAAATGACTCAAGAATAAAAAAAGAAGCGCCATTGGGAGGCATTCCCATTTTAGTTTTATGTTTTTCCGTTTACTTTTATATTATCAATCGTTTGCATGCTTGATGATCTAAGGTTTGGTAATTGGTGAGGACAGACTTCCCTGTTTGATATATTTTACTTGAATTATAATCTAAATGTGTGCGTATATGTGTTAAATGTAGGTAGGGAGTTTGGCGACTGAGATGGCGAAGGAAAGCTCAGACTTCACTTATCCACCACGGTTTTTGTAGGCATCACGGATTGGATCCCCAGGCCATGCTGATCAGCACGGCTAGAGTCATACCCCTGATGAATATGCATATGAAGAGTTTGGGAAAATAACCATCCACCACGGCTTCCGAGGCCACCACAAGTTGCAGTACCAGGTCGTGCCGGTCACCACGCCTGTGCCCCAGCCCGTGATGGAGATGCACGTAAAGCACAAAGCAAAACCAGCCATCCACCACAACTTCTGAAGGCACCACGGGCAGCAATACCAGGCCGTGTTGACCAGCACGGCCATGCGCTCACCCGTGGTGGATTGGCACAAGGATGTGGCTTCAAGGTTCAGCACGGCCTTGCCCTCGCCCGTGCTGGCCCTGTGACTATATAAGCATGCATTTTTAAAAAATTTCCTAACTTTCCCTCTCTAAGCTCTAAGGTGTTATTTCTTCTTTGTCTTTGATTTTTCTTACCTATCACGGTAATTTCAAGTAAGTCCCTTCGCCTTTTGCTTTTATTTAATTAAATTTGATTTTTCTTTTATGTAGTTTTTATTATTTAGGACATTTTGATATGCTTTAGTAGTTTGTTTTGTTACACTGCTTAAATTTGACTTAGATTAGATTTATTTAAGACTAGTTGCTATGTTTTTGTGATTTTGAATAATGAAATATTAAGTGTGGGGTTTGGCAGCAATAAAGTTTATTTATGGCATTTTATTATGAAAAATTAATAGCATAAATTTTCTTTATTTGGTGCGCGATAAAGTGGGCTAGAATGTAATTGTGGATTAGTTTTCTGCAGGAGATTGAGGCTTTAGTCTTAGTTTTAAGTCTAAAGTTTTATGTTAGTCAAATTATAGCTGTTATGCTGTTTAATTTTTGATATAATTTATGTTAACTTGATTTCTTGTTCGAATACTAATGATTGACTGTATTAGGCAATATGAGGGACTGCGATCAATCACGTCGAAAGCAACCGCAACGCGCCGCTACCAGCAAGTGCCCACGTGGCGAAGGAACATCTTTCTCCACTTCACCTTCATAAGCACCAGCACCAGCACCAGCACCTCCACCATAACAGCAACTAGTCCGAGCAAGAAGAGCACCAGCTGCAAATCCACCCGCACCTGGTCGACATCCCTTATGGACATTTCAGAATGCTCATAATGAGGGCTGCTTCCAAGACATGAGATGGAAGCAAGTGATGGCTAGACGTTGCATCGACTTTGTATCCCTGGAGAGAGTGGGATTGGCTCAGGATGTGCATACCTTATTCGAAACTCTGCCATATGCACGGTTCTTCGACATCATTGATCCAACCAACTGCGAGCTCACAATTGAATTCCTCAGCACCTTTTTTCTGCAGCAACATATCACAAACTAGCATTAGCCTGATGTAGTTTACTTCAGACTTGGAGGAAGGGAGTTCTCAATGTCAGTTCCACAATTCGGTATGCATTTGCAATTATGGAATGAGCAGGAGACCTCAAGCAAGGAGTATCAGGGATGCATCTACATCAACCCAATCTCGTACAACACCATGTGGGATTCATTAGTACTCACGCCGGAATCATACTACTCCAGCAGGTCTAAGGCGTCTAGCCTTTCGGATCATCTCTGCTATCTCCATACTTTATTAGCTTACACGATTACAGACAGGGGAGATAGTTTTGAAGCAGTCACACAAACTGATGTATTCATCCTCTAGGCTATACAACATCGTAAAAAGCTTGACTTGGGATATCTGTTGGCTCGTCAAGTCCGTTTATTCATAGTCGACGCCCAGAAGAAGATGCACTGTTGTTTTGGCCCGTATGTGACTAGGTTAGCCAAGAGACTGGATGTGTTGGATGACTGTCTGTCAAAGCTTCCTCAAATTGGTTATATGACACCACTAGGGATCAAACAGATAATCAACATGCAGATGATCACGACTACTCGACACCCACATGGCATAGAGTACAGGCTCGTCAGCGTAATAGTAAGGGAGGCTAGAGAGGCAGTAGCTATAGGAGCCTAAGACCCGACGGCTGAGATTCCAAATGTTAGGATTCTTAACCCAATCAGAGTGTTTATGCCTACATCTGGAGCCTCCTCTTCTTATTCTGCAGGGACAACGAGTGCTCAGATTAGTTCTTTGGCTGATCGACTAAATCGAGTCTATGATTTACAGCAACAACACTATATTGAGTTTGTGCAGCATAGAAAGGAGTTTGGGCAGTTTCAAGAGGAGACTAGGGCACAGTTTCAGGGTTTAAACGATATGCTCCAGCAGCTTATGCATGGGCTGGATAGGCAGGCCACCCAGACAGACCTAATGGCGGAGCAGATTCAAAAGATGGCGGAGATCAGAGCACAAAATTAGCGATTCATCGATGATATGGAGTTCGATCTAGCAGGTTGCTTCACGGACCCTGTACCACCACCACCGCCCCCTCCTTCAGCGCCTTCCCCTACTCCTCACCCTCCAGCAGATCCAGCCAGTGAGGATGCGTCTTCGGCAGACTACCAGTAGTGACAAAAAAATTTGTGCTATTTTTCTTTTCTTTTTTATTTTCCTTTATTTTTATTTTACTTTATTTTTTTTTATTTTTGCATTTTCATTTTATGCTATTTTCTTTCATTTTCCTTTCATGTTATGTTATTTTAGTGGAACACTTTGCTTTGCCGTCTTGATATGTACATTTAATATGATCTTCATTTTTTTTATGATGTGCTAGTTATATGCTATACCCAGTTTTAATTTTTCTAACACTATGAACAGTGTTATACTCAAGTGTGGGGTAGGTATCTGTGGCTTTGTTTAAAGCAATGATAATGGATTATTCTTAGGATGTTAGGACCTAGGTTTTTCATGACATTTAAATTTAGTTTATTATTTCGTAATTAATGGCTTAATTCACACACTAGTAATTGATTATCTCTTTCAATCTTTTGTTCTTGAAAGCAATTTCATTGTATTCAATATGTCAATTTGGCCGGGTTAAACCGATGTTACTTGAGTTCCTTTTAAATTTACAACCTTCGACTTTGAACTTTGATTATGCCAATCTCGTATTCAATTTATGTGATGATTCAATTGATAAGTTTGAGAACCAATTACAAATTTTAGCCACTTCAAACGTGAGTTTTTGAACCAAAATTTGAGGATCCATTGCACATTATGCTCATGACTTTTCTTGTTTGAGTGTGCGCTGTATTTAATTTCATTTTTAGAACTTGCTCTGTAATGCTTGTTAAGGTTACATGAATTTTTTGAATACCATTAGATGATTTGGGCAACTTAGGATTTCACCACATTGGCCAAAAGCCTACCTTTTATTTCCATTAGTCAGGCAGTTTTGAGCCTTAACCTTTTCTTTATGATTTACACCTAATCACCACACTACACCATTCTATACATCTATCTTTTCTTTCACCTTGTATACTAAGTAATTAAGTGTTATGCTTCTTTATTTATGGAATCATAGTGCCTAACGTTGTTCTAAAATCACTTAGTCTTTTTAGTCATTCTTTGATGCTCCCTTCAATCCAAATTGAATAACTATTCTTATTATTTATGTCACTAATCATGCAGCCCCTATATAAGCTGTTGTAATATATATACATAGTATATATCAAAATAAATAAATAAATAATAAAATAAATATTTCTGAATTATTTCTTAGCTCTTTTAAATTTAATTCTTGTGAGCATCCTTTACTTCAAATAAGACTTTAGTGAGTACTTTTGTTGTTTTGGCACTCAGCTCCTGAAGCATTCATTTTAAATAAGTGCATGATTTTTCAGTATACTTTACACTTCTATCCAAATATTCTTACCTTTACCTCAGCCACATTTCAACCCTTGTAAAGACCCTTTGATTTTGGTATTCATTTATTCGCAGTAGCGAAGATGAGATTGATGAGCAAGCTTATGGTAAACAAGTTGTGTGTAGCTGCATTGAGGGAATTTTCTTGTTTACTTGTAAATACTGTGAGTGATTTGAGAGATTCCTATGAGGCAATGGTTCTTAGTCTTTAATGCTGAATTGTTATATAAGTTGTACTTTGAGATGGTATTATTATAGTTTTTCCTTAAAGGTGTATAACTTGTTAGTTACTTGAGTTTCATTCTTTATATGTTGAATAAGGTTGAGTTGTGAACTTTAGCATGGATTTTGAGGGGTAATTGTTGCTTGTGCATGTATTGAGTTATTGATTGCTTGAGGATAAGTAAAAGCTTAAGTGTGGGGTGATTTATGTGCATCATTTTATACATGTTTATATGCCCAATTGTTTATATTTTTTTGCATAGTTATCTTGTTTTATGCCAGAATCACCTGTGTTTTGGTTCCTTTCAGTTTCAGGTCATTATCGAGGGACATTATCAGTAACCGAGGGAAATACGCGCAATTATGGACTATAATCCATCAAAGTTGAGCAAGGACTAGCATTCTAAGGTTGAGCATGGCCAGACTCTGGCCGTGTTGAACCATCAACACTTGGCTTTCACGAGTGCCATTTTGTCACGGTTTCTGAAGCCACCACGGCTTCTACCACGGCCCGTGGTGGCTCAGCACCAGCGAGGGCACGGCTAGGAAGAAGCCATAAGTTACGAGATGCGGAGGTCCAGCACGGCCTGGACTCCGCCCTTGTTGATTAGCACGGGCTTGACCACGGACGTGCTAAAAGATTTATATAGGCAAATTCGATTTATTGAATTAAGGTGATTTTTTGACTTGATTTCACATATACAAGCATAAGCCATCTTTTTCCACACTTCAATACTCGACCTTAGAAGACCATTTCATCTATTGAATGAATTATTACATTGGCTTTAACATCAAATTGAAGATCAAGAGGAGATTTGGGGCATTCAAGAGGCAAATTAGGGTTCATCATTCTGAATTGGGAATTTAGGGTTTATCTAACTTGAAGAAGAAGGGTGTACATAACTTCAATTTACTTTTCTAAATTTTTTCTTTACTTTGTGTTGCTTATTAGTATGAGTAACTAAATTTGTCAAACCCATTGGGGTTCCTATGTTATTGGATTGATTCTAATGCTTATGAGATTTTGATTATTAATGCTTGTCTCTTCTTGCTTTCATTATTAATGAGAACTCACATTATTCATGAGACATTGTGAGTTGTGGTATTTAAATTGCTTTATGTAATTGAAAAATTCATTTAGTAATTGGAAATTTGAATAGCAAGAACTGGTTAATAATCACTTAGAGATAAGAGTAATTGACTAGCCGGATTAAAAATTAACAAAGCTTAATAGAGGCGGGTTAAAGCTTAATGCTAATTTAATAATCAATCGTTAGAAAGAGATTCCAACTTTAGGTTATTAGGTTTAGGAGTTCGGTTATCTCGAGAGGGAAATCGAATTCAGTTAAGAATTCGCCCATGGGTGATTGCAATTGGTAATCAATATAATCTCTATCTTCACTAAAATCCAACTAGCTTAGGTCCCTTTTGGGTTTGCTTTTTCCTTCGCTTGTTTTCCTAAATCCTTTCATATTATTTGACACTTAGTTAACCGCTTGTTTATATTTAATCATAGCATAGTAACTTCATCGATTTTGTCAAGGATAGATAACATAAGACGCTGCAGTAGTTCTAGGATCACCCTTTCTCGAGAATACGACCTTGATACTCACCATTTGTGCTAGTCTGCATCGATAGGTTCACTGCCTTAGATTTTAGTTGTACAAATAGCCTATCATAATATTGTTAAAGTTAAGTAATCTAATTAGATCCTTAATTTTATATTAACAAACTTTGAAAATCTAAAATTCCATATACACATATGAACATAGACCGATATTGATCAGTTAATTTTCAATTTAAAGTGTTACTAATGAAAATAAAGTTCGTAAAATTATATTTGTATGGATGAAAATAATTAAACATTAAAAATTAAAAATTAATAAGTTTGTTTATTAGCGATGATTAACTTTATATCATTTACATGCTCAATATAAAAATCTAGCATATCCCCAATCTTAAGTCCACAACCTATTTCCATCATTTTTTTATCATCATTTACTAGCTCATACCCTGCTCTACTCTTATGCTTTAAAGCATAACCCAATAATGGTACTATACCCTAGCTCCTTTATATAACACATGTCATTAGGATAAGAGAGTAAATCAATATCAAACCCTTCTTTCGCTATTTTTTTCTTACCTCTAATGTATCTCCCTCTTTTTATATAGCCTCCATGATTAAGAACCAAATTCACCCTAGTATCACCCAATATTGTCAAGATTGGCTTAGAAGTCCAAATAAACCTATCCAATTAGAAGAGTCACTAGAGGAGATTGAAAGCATAGAGTCAGGTAACATTTCTTTACTTCCTACATATGTTGGTTTATTGTTGATGCTCTTAAGTTTTATTGATGTAATATTTTACTTTATTGCAGAAATTATTCAAAATCCTGAGATTGGTGAGTCCCTTATGCCAAGATTAAATGTGGAGTGCTAATTCTAAGGGGAGGTAATAACATTCCTTTGCTAATTTTGTGTATAATGTATATAGTATGTTAATTTAATTTTGGTTAAAATTAAGTTATAAAAAAACTATGTTCATTTTATTAGCTGATTTGCTTTTTTTTTTTTTACAGTTGTTGGGGTGAGTACTAGTGTTGTTGATGCTCTTCTCTTGTGGAGCTAATATTCTTTTTTAGATTTAGAGTTGTTATATTCTTGTTCTAAATTACAGTTTGCACTCTCTAAAGCTCCTATAATATTTTGGACTTGTATTTTAGTGCTACATAAAGTCTGTAAATTTATTTGTTTTAATGATTGTCATCTGCAAAATATTTTTATGCTAGCAAATAAAAATTAAAATATATTTTAATGGTTTGTATTTGAATATTGAATGAATTATTATACTTGCAAGTGACAGAATTGCAAAACAGATTGTTCAAGAATGTGATTGCAATTTAATTCAAATTTCTATGCTACTCTCTTTACTTTGGTAATCGTATTTTCTCTAAATGTATTTGATTAAAGATCATACTAAAGTTGTGTTTTTTAAATTTTTTAGAACCGAAAATAGCACCAAACCAAACTGTATTTAACAGTAAAAGTTGGTACAATACGGTACGGATCCATGTATGTTTGGTATGGTACTGGTACCTTCAATTTTAAAAAAAACCGAAGTTTGGCATGGAACTGGTGATCTATAAGTAACCAAATTGGACCGATCTGTGCTCAGCCCTATCACCCATACCTAAAACAAAAACTAAAACACAATACAGATAATAAATTAGTCAAATTACTACAACACATAAGTCTTGTTTATTATTTCTTTTTAACTTACTCAAAGCTTACCTATTAGTAATAAACAAAGATATGTCAGCATGTATACACTAATTTTTCAAAAAAAAAGTACAAACATAAAAGGACCAAGAAGCACGAAGCACAACCAGGGAGCCTCCCATAGGAGTCTAGGCCATGTCTTAGTCCCAGTGTGGCTGATCATCCTCTCGGACCACCACAAAACCACTGAGACAATAAACAAATATTTCACAAGATCAAATAGCATAAAATTTTACATACCTCCAACACAGCACGAAGGTCCACCAACAACCCCATTTTCCTATTATAGAAGAGCTAATGGATAATGGAGACGACAAATACTCACTTTTTCTTTTAGTGTAACACCTCAACTATTGTCTTTTGTTTAGGGATTCTTTCATTTAGGGATTTCTACGAAGGAAATATTGTCTTTCATTTAGGGATTCTATTATTTTTGTCTTTCCAATTAGGGATAAGGAATTTGTTTTAATAAGTTATTTATGATTTTAACCTCAGTGACTTTTTTCTAACATAATTAGTGCGTTGTCTTATCTAATATGTCACTTGTTTGTCTGCGTGGCTTTCAATGGACTTTTAATACGCACAATAAACAACACGTGTTTTTCCTTTCCATTAGTGCAATAACGGAGAGACTAAGACTTTATAAAAATAAATATAAAAGGATTCAATCTAACCGAATAAAAGTACAAGTGCTTAATCCAACATAAAATAAAAGTATAGAGGCTAAATATGGATTATTCCAATAATGAATGAAAGTTTCATTCTCTTTTTTGGAAATTAAAGAAAAAAGAAAAAGAATATTCATCTTTTCATAGTTTTTGTATTCATGCAATTGAATTTATGATTTCTTATTATTAAAAGTTTAGATAAATGTAAGTAAATATTCTTATAGTTTCCTTTATGACTTTCTTATTTCTTATTATTAAAAGTTTAGCTAAAAGTAAGTAAATATTCTTATAGTTTCCTTTATGACTTTCTTATTATTGAATTATTGGAGGAAATTAAAGTAATTTTTGAGAAAAAGAATACAAATTGTTGCAATGTGGATATTAATTTCTTTCTTATTATTGAATTTTTAGGGGAATTTAAACTTAAAATAACTTTTGAAGAAGTAATATTTTTAAAGCTAAATAATCTAATTAGATTCTTAATTTTATATTAAAAAACTTTGAAAATCTAAAATTTCATACACATATGAATATAGATCGATATTCATAGTTCTCTCCATTGCAATAAAAAAATCTCAATATTTAATAATCATCCATAAAAATAAATAAGTCGACTTTAATAATATATTGATTTAGTTAATTTTCAATTCAAAGTGCTACTAATGAAAATAAAGTTCGTAAAAATAAAATATGTATGGATGAAAATAATCAAACATTAAAAATTAAAAATTAATAAGTTTGTTTATTAGCGTGGTTAACTTTAGTTTTACCTTATTATCTTTTTTTTTTAAATATATGCGTTTATAATTTAATATTGCTTTATTTGTTAGTTTTTTTTTCATGTATTTGATATATAGCTAATTATATCAATGTCTTTTAGCTTTGCAAAATTGATCTTATGGGTCTTATGAAGAGTAAGTATACTCTTATTTTTATGGTGAAAAAAAGACAAAAAAAACAAAAAGTATGCTCTTATTTTCTACACTTGAATATAAAAATTTATTTAGTAATTTTATATCGCAAGAAAATAAATAAATAAATCATTTTTGTAATGTATTTATATTATTAAAAGACCACTAAATTAACTTTTTGGCGCTAGGGCCACAAATTATATTGAGCCAATCCTGTTTTGCTATGTGCAATTTTCCAACTAATGAATTAAAGTTTAACTTCAAAGAAAAAGAAAGGTAACATATATTTTGCATTTCATTTTTTGATAGTTTTTGTATTCATGTATTTGATATATAGCTAATTATTCTCATAGTTCTCTTTATGATTTTTCATAGCTAATTATTCTCATAGTTCTCTTTGTGATTTTTCTTTATTTTCCTTGATTAATTATTATTTATTTCTTATTATTGAGTCATTGGAGAAAACTAAAATAATTTTAAATAGCGGCTAATTTTACATACTAATTAAAATAATAGTTTGATTAATTTTAGTTCAGAGTATTTGTAATCAAGATTTAAAGTGTAATATATGGTTTATAAATATTGAATAAGTTTCATGAACATATTTGGGAAGTACCTCCTATAGGCTATGATTTTCTTGTTTTATGATTCTTTGAGTTGGAAAAATATTAAAAGCATAGATTTCTTGTCATTTCTCAATCCCTTGAGAATTTATCTTTTATATATGTGAAAATATTCATCATGTTTATCAATTTATATGAACTACAATCATTAGGCTAAGAGACTTCTAGTCACCAATGACCTAAATCATCATCCTTGTTCATTAGATAACTCTTGCTAACAAGAATCATATAAACACATAACAATCATAAAAATATATTCATTATTGGGTCCAACTAGAATCAAGTGGCATTTAAGACTAGAGATTCAAGAATTAGCCCAATCATTGTGATTGCTTAATGATAAACACATCCAAAATCAATACTATGGCCAGATTATATAAATAAAACTAAGTTTGAAATATAATTTTTGTCAAAAGAAAAACTATTATAAAATTGAAACAAAATAAAGCGAAAATTGTCATTTGATGGAGGGATCATATATACATGGATCTAATTTTTCTCATCAAAACCCACCATTACTCTATATTAATTAATATTGATAAAATCTGAAAATTATAACAATACAAACATAAAATATGAGTAAGCAAAGAAAAAAAAACATAAATAGGTATTATAAGTATGTTTTTAAAAAGATCGACTAAAGTATTTTATCAAAATAGAATTAATTTAAAGAAAGCTGATAGAATTCATTCCGGAATTAATTTAAAAGAAGCTCATATTTTATTCAAATTTTTAAGTGAATATAAAATGTTTTCTAAATCACCAAATTTGGAACCAAACTATTTACATTCAAGGATAATCTTGAAGTTTGAAGACTTGTTAATCCTAAAGAATTGTGTTTCTTCTAGAATATCAATTAAAAAAGCTCTCAGAATGTGTATTTCCTAAGGGTGGGGCAGCTGTGTGTTTATTGATGAATAACCAAAATTGCTTATGTACAAATTACAAAGGCTTGTTAAGGTTAAAAATTTTATTGTTAAGTATTAGAGTTCAGGAATCCAAGGTTAGCCCTCATGTTGCCTTAGTATCTAACTTTACCAACAAGGCAAGAAATTGTGTATCATATTTAAACATTGAGAGGATCACCCCTGAATCCATAACTGAGAAGGGATCTCCTATATAACATAAAGGAAGAAATGACCCTAAAATCTTAACAACCCCAATTTTGACTCTTTCATCACCTTGAGTATTTCTAAACTCCCAAGATACTCCATCTAATAAAGTCCAAGTAATCATTTTAGGGAAAAATGACCCAAATTAAAAAGTAAATTCAAGAAAACAAGAGCATAATGTATGGTTGAGTTATAAATGAAATAATGGTACTTCAATTTGAGACCTTTTAATTATTTAGTATTGTTTTAATTATTGAAATTTTTTATCAAAAATATATCAGCTGTTATTTAGTAGTATGCTAAAAAAACAGTTAGAAATTGAAGGAGAGGACTCAAAAAAACAAAAACAGAAATAAGGTCTTGATATTTTTTGCTGGAATTCTATATCACAATCATTTATATTGTAGAATATAATATATATTAATAATTTTGGCTTATTTCAATAATCATATACCACTATAATTATAAAATATTATCTTATTGATCATCTAAATGTGAACAATTACCTGTTAAATGTATAATATTAAATATTAAATTTACCATAAAAAGGGGTTGATAATTCTATTTAATATATTAATTTAATGGTAAGATGATATCATTTAAAATTAAGTGTGAGAGTTAAAATATCATCAAACAAAGAAATTGATAACTTTCCATCATATATATTTATTTTTGTTTTATAACACATTGTATAAATCATGAAATTATATTGCAAGGAAAGAACACTCTAAAGTACACAAGAAGCAATTTAAATTTGGGATAAGACATGTAACATAAATAAAACAATAATTTTCTTTTTTCCTTGTCAATTCCAATTTGTAAAAATTGGCTAACACAGGTCACCTCACCTTCCATCAACTTTCTCTTGCTGTATTGTATACATACATCCAAAAATTAGTAATATACAAACTTGTTCAACAAATTAACAATATCCCATTTTAGGGCAAACTAACAAAAAAAATGCATAGGCTCAAACATCATATAGGACCTGTTTGGGTTTACTATTTGATGTTAACAAATAAGTTTAAATTTATTTATTTTTTATTACTAGATTGTTTCTGTTATATAAATAATGAGTTAAATGTATATTTATGTCCTTAAATTTGTACCAGTTTATCAATTTAATACTTTAACTTTTTAATTAATTTAGTAGGCATATGAATTTTAATTTTTTAATATATAAATACATTTAATCTAACATACATTTAAATATATTTTAGTAATATATAAATATATTAATGCAAAAGAAATGACATACTGAATGAAGGCACAAACCAAAACATGTTAAAATATTATAAAAAAATTTAGATATTAATAAAGTTACATCAGGCTGTTATAATGATTAAATGACTAAAACTAATAACCATAAATATGTATTTGGCCTAAATTATTTTCATACCTATTTATTTTTAAAAAAAATAATTTTCAAACTCCAAAAGATTTTTTTAGGAGAAAGTATAAAATTTGACCATATGATTTAACTTTTTGATACAAGAAATTATGTGGATTTTTTTTGTGATACTTTAATATTATGAGAATTAAAATGGTAACAATTTATATTTAAATTTACTAATAATATTAATTAAATAATTATAGTTTATTCATTTAGTATTAATTGGTTGCGATTCCACCACCATTTCACTCTTTACTAACTTAGTTTTATTCAAAACTAACCATGTCAATTTTATAGAGTTTGAAGAGAAAAATCAAAAAGAGAAAAAATAGTCATATAATTTATTTATTTTTTAATTCTCGTCAATTTCAATGAGTTTTAAATGATATGATAAGACTAGATAACTCTATATTTTGTCATCTATTCGATAAAACCGATTTTATAGCGATCGAATTACATTTGAGATTCAATTTTCAAAACTATTAACGGTGTTAATAAATTTAGACACAAATTGCTAATAATATAATTGTCAAATGTACTAAAATATCACCAAGAAAATCACAAGAACATTTGCCCACCTCAACTCAGTCCTAAACAGGCTGATAGTAGCTGTGATTATCAAATATGTGTGACCTAACTATTAATCATAAAGATAAAACAGACCCAAAAGAACACTTGAAAATCAGGTAATATTCCCAAAAACAAAAGCTGTTATTTTCTTTGTTTCTTATAGGAAAAAAAATTTAAATAAAAAAAAAAAAGAAAAAGAGACTTTCCCGGAAAATTCTCTCAACCTTGGTGTTTAAAAAACATTGTTTCCCATTAATTTAAAAGCCAAACCTTAATAAAGACTGATTCAACAAAATTTACACACATTTATCCTAAAAATGCTCACCATCGATCCTCTTTCTTTCCTTATACCAAAAATCCAACCTGTTTCCTACCTTTTTCCACATTTTTTTCTCTAACAATCAATCTATCTTTCTCTATACATGCCTTTTTTTTTTGCCATCAAACTTAAAGACTTTTCTCTCCTTCATTAAGCCGCCGCCACCACCGCCACTTCTAACAACTCCACCTCCACCAACACCACCCCCCCGAAGTCCTCTCTCTTCGTTAGCTTAAATACGAATAATGGGCAACTGTTGCTCTCGTGGGGACTCTGGTGATGCTGCAGAAAATGAAAAAGGGGAGGCAGTAGCTAATAATACAAATGGCAGTGTTGCTAACAATGCTAACCAAGAAAACTCCACCACTCCTCCTCCTAAGTCAACTGCTCCAACTTCTCCTTCTCCGGCAGCTTCTCCTAAACCGGCCAAGGCTGCTCCTATAGGGCCGGTCTTAGGCCGCCCGATGGAGGAAGTAAAATCGGTTTACACCATTGGCAAAGAACTTGGTAGGGGGCAGTTTGGTGTTACACATTTGTGTACGCATAAGGCCACAGGCGAGCAGTTTGCATGCAAGACAATAGCCAAAAGAAAGCTTGTAAACAAGGAAGATGTGGAGGATGTTAAGAGGGAGGTTCAGATTATGCATCATTTAACAGGCCAGCCTAACATTGTGGAGCTCAAAGGAGCTTACGAGGATAAACATTCTGTTCATTTGGTGATGGAGTTGTGTGCCGGTGGAGAACTTTTCGACCGAATTATCGCTAAGGGTCATTACACAGAACGTGCTGCTGCTTCTTTGCTTAGGACTATTGTTCAAATTGTTCATACATGTCATTCCATGGGTGTTATTCATAGAGATCTCAAGCCTGAAAACTTCCTTTTGCTTAATAAAGACGAGAATTCCCCTCTCAAAGCTACAGATTTTGGCCTTTCAGTGTTCTACAAGCCAGGTATGTTGCTTTTTTACGATATTATATGTCAGCAACAACTCAGTGGTCAAATGTCTGTCTGTCTTTCCAAAAGTTTAAATCCAAGTTCTGTAAAAAGAAATTATGCATGGCAAATATTGCAGTTTGATGAAAAGGGTTCATAATCAAACTCATAGAAATGATATTCAAAAGGGAAAAAGAAAAATGTTGAAGTGATTACAAGCTCAACAAATATATTCCATGCCTTTTTGGGGTATATATATATATAATAAAGATGGGTTAATTTTATCCTTATGATCACAGGAGAGGTGTTCAAAGATATTGTTGGGAGTGCTTATTACATAGCACCTGAAGTGTTGAAGAGGAGATATGGACCAGAAGCAGATATATGGAGTGTTGGGGTCATGTTGTATATTCTTTTAAGTGGTGTTCCACCTTTTTGGGCTGGCAAGTCATTCTTTTCTTTTTTTCCAAACTTAAGAAACATGTTTTTAGTACCTATATTCTGAAAGTAAAACTTGAAAAATTGGTTGACAGAATCTGAACATGGGATATTCAATGCAATTTTACGTGGCCATGTTGATTTTACAAGTGATCCTTGGCCTCAAATTTCACCTCAAGCTAAGGATCTTGTCCGGAAAATGCTAAATTCAGACCCAAAACAGAGGTTGACAGCCATCCAGGTTCTAAGTAAGTCTGATTTTCTTGCATTTGAAGCTATCTATGAATTAAAAAGAAATTTAAAAAAGAAATCGATCGGCATGGATTCGACAGGCTTAAAACCTTTTCTCAAAGAACAAAAAGAGACAAAAAGAAGTGATTATTAAGAATTTTCTAATGAAGAGCAACTGGTTTTCTTCTTTTTTTTCTTTTTTTTTTTTCTTTAGGTCATCCATGGATCAAGGAGGATGGAGAAGCTCCTGATACTCCTCTTGACAATGCAGTATTGAGTAGGCTCAAACAATTCAAAGCAATGAATAATTTCAAGAAAGTTGCTTTAAGGGTACTAATCATTTAGACCTGAAAAATGCTAATTAAAACATTTCCTTTTACTTGAAGTTTGATCATCCTAATTTTCTCATGAAATGCAATGTAGGTTATTGCTGGCTGTCTATCAGAGGAAGAAATTATGGGATTGAAGGAAATGTTCAAGGGCATAGACACTGACAATAGTGGCACCATTACACTTGAAGAGCTGAAGCAAGGGCTTGCCAAGCAAGGGACAAAGCTATCCGAATACGAAGTCAAACAACTCATGGAAGCCGTAAGTTCTTACATTTTTTTTTTCTATAATCTTCTGCGCTACGAGACAGACACTCAATTCTTGAATAACTAAACCCAATATCTTTATTTTATAACATTCAAACAATCAAATAGCCTGTCAAGATTTAATTAAAGTTCAGGATAGTTCTTTCCTTTATAAACACCATATTAATTCTTTTCTTTGTTTGCTCTTATTTTCTACTCAAAAAAATAAAAAAACAGGCTGATGCAGATGGCAATGGAACCATAGACTATGATGAATTTATCACAGCAACGATGCATTTGAACAGAATGGACAGAGAAGAACATCTTTACACAGCCTTCCAGCATTTTGATAAAGATAATAGCGGGTAACAGAAATTAACTAACCAAATTCTTCTGAATCAGATACTAGTTCAGTTCACTATATACATATAAACACTAATTTTTTTATTATCTCTATATATGTTTATATTATCTGAATAGGTACATCACAACTGAAGAGCTGGAGCAAGCACTTCGTGAATATGGAATGCACGATGGGAGGGACATTAAGGAAATCATTTCTGAAGTTGACAGTGACCATGTAATTTCCAAAACAATAACAATAAACTTCTTCTTTCTTTTCTTTTTTTTTATTCAAGGGAGGATCAATAGGCATTGGACTACTTAACAGGAATAGCGTCTCCTTATACTCGTCATAAATTTAATCACAACACAAAGAAAGAGGAAAAAAATAAACACAACCATATAATGTGTATATAATGGACTAAATATTGGCATTTCACATTAATAAAGTGACAAGTTGTTCTTTTCAGGATGGAAGAATAAACTATGATGAATTTGTGGCAATGATGAGGAAAGGAAACCCAGAAGCAAACCCAAAGAAAAGGCGTGACACTGTATTTGTTTGATTTGTATTGAAAACACAAAGATCAGTTTACAAGTATGTTGGTGACCTTTTTACATTTGAAGTAGGTGGAGGCAGAGAAAAGAAAAGAAAAGAAGCTGTAGATCATGCACATATTAGAGAACCTGGACAACAAACTTGAACAAAAAAGAACAAAACAAAATCAAGAATGGAGGATTATTGTCTGCTTGAAGGGAGGGGATGTGGGTGAGATTTGTATAAGTAGAAACGTTATTGGTGGTGTTAACAAAAGGGTAGTTAAATTTGATGGGTGTTCTGTTGGCTACAGTTTAGTACTCTCCCTTGTGTGCTCATGTATTGATATTCTATAAGACAACTAATACTTAGGAGTTTAGCTACTTCTTATTGCACGTGTTGATCCAATTTAGAAGAACATATAAATACACTGCTACTGTTTAAAAAGAAGAAAATATATCCTCGTATACAAAAGAACGGATAGATAATTAATGCATATTCATTAATTTTATATAATTGAGTATGCATTAATCATCCAATGCCAAAATTATGTCTCAAACGGTTTCATTTCAAGAAGCAAAAAGAATTGCATCAGCTGAAACAAAAGACTCAATTAATGGCCAAAGTAGAGCTTCTTTATGAAAACCTGTTCAGAATCTGTAGCAAAAAAAAAAGGGCAAGTTGGTAGGCTACTGAATTTGCTAGTCTAGGAACAAAAAAGAAATAAACAAAAAGAATGAATAAATGAGCACTCCCCTAATTGTAATGATATGGACTGAACATATGCAAGAGTAACATCTTGATAAGTCTTGGCCTTCCCTTAAGAGCTTCCACATTTAACTTATCAATTTCATACTGAAACTGCATATGGTAAGGCCACTGCTTCTGCTAAAAGACATGGCACTGGTTCATGTAGAGTTTAAATTACTTAAATAAAAGAAAAATCTAAGATACCTCTTAATCTTTGACTAGACAAAAAAAATTGAATGTCAAGTTATTTGGAGAATAATTTGATTATTCAGGATTCCTATTTACTCTCATGTTCTCCTAGTTGGAGAAGACTCATCTTAGAGTCTTGTTCATCTTCATCTAATCTTCAAAGCATGGACAATTCTGCTACATTTTGATATTTATGCTAAATGTTTTTAAAATAAATGAAAATTTGTACTTGGATTACAGAAGTTTCTCTATCTCACCAATGAATTTACATGCCCGTTCATGCAGCCAAAAATGACAGTTTAAAGTACTACTTTGTTCCTCGTTCTGCTGGCGCACAACCATTGCCTCGGTGTTTCAATATCATCCTCTGAGATAGTAGGCACATGCCAACTACCATTTTCAGATTCCTGCATTTATACCACATACACCAAAGTCACTAACAAATCTTATATTTGATAAGTGAAGGAAGGTTTCCCGGATGAAAAATATGGAACCCGATTGCATTTTAGGCTCGCAAAAAAGCACTTCAGGCATCTGTCGTTCATAGATCAACAGTCAGTCAATTATCTCACCTGAATGACAATTGAATAAGGAGGAGGCATGTGTAGAGCAATTCCACTCCTTGAAACAGATAATCGAACCTGCAAGTTTTTACACAAAATGATGATTTTTTCACATACTGATTTCATGGAACCTGGATGTCAGTTAAATGCAGTTCATACAGTTTGCTTAGTTTGAATTAAATCACATCGTCAAGGAAGTCTAAATGCAATGAACTTTTGAAATACAAACAGAAATCAGACAAACATCATCTCATGTAAAATACATAATAGTCACTGAAATAGTAATGGAAAAAACATATCATTTTTAGAACTATTCATTCTAGGGGGAAAAAACATGCATGTGGTTTCGCTGTTGTTCTTTTTTTTTTTTTTTTCTTAACATAGCGAACCACGTATACTAATTTGTCGAGGAAAAAACCACACTTAAAGTCAATAATTGACCAAAACATGAGCATCTTTTTGTACTTTACCCTTCATTTTATGTAAAAATGAAATTGACTATAGTTAGTCGAGCATAAAATTCATTAAAGTCCGACTATATTTGAGTTTAATATGAGCTAAAGCAAAGCTCAAGAATAACATGAAATTCAGAAATTTCTAGAAGTTTGATATGTTAAATAGTTAAATGATTTTGAATTTGTTCATTCATTGAAGTAAACAAATTAAATCTAATATCACACAGTAACAGAAATTTGCATCTAAATTTGGAGTATTGCTATAGCCATATTATACGTCAAAATCCAAAACTCCCAACTTTATTTTAACTTTGATAAAGAAATTAATACCTATTTTGCAGGGGTTAAAATATATAGGCAAACTGTCACGACAGTTATCCTAATGCCAAGAACTATAAAGAACACTATAGAGGTCAAATTTTAATGATTGTGATGCGGCAACATAATCACTAGCAGAGTCTCTCTTGATGTAGATGATGAACAGACATAATTTGTGCTGGGATGAATAAATACAGAACTTTGGGCATGTTTAGGTCACCTTGGAAAAGAAATGAGAATGGGAATGTAAATCACCTCCACAACCCCTTCCAGAATTTAATTTTGAGATGATCAAACACAGAAAGATGTTTATAAGAACTGTAAGAAAGACTAAATATTCATCCACATAGTGTGAAGTGAGACAAATAAGAAAATTTCAGTAAGGTTTTGAAATCATTGTTCCATCATGAAAGGGGATGTAAAATATATCTTCAAGTCCAAAAGCAGCAGGAAGGCAAGCAGCAAGTAAGAAAGCAGGTATTAATACGACTAGTCCGAGAGCTAGCAAAGCAGGAAAGAGATTGATGAGTAGTTCTGAAAGCCAGGAAGCTGGTAATTCAAAAGTTTCAAGAAGTATTCCCAAGCAAATGATATAAGAATATCTTGATACATAAACAAAAGTCATGCCAGCTTATACGTCATGAAACTGACCTTAATTCATTCTATAGGGCCAGTCGCCTAGTTCTCTTCTCTGATATCTTCCAGTCAAGCTGTTTGACTTGACTCTGACCCCCTAGCACCGCTTGCTACCTCCACTTGTGCAGCCTACGCTTACAACCTTGCTCCTGCTTTCTTGACAACTGACAGGAATACCTAATCCGCTCCTTTTTTCTTCACTTTTCTTTTCTTAAACAGATGAAAAATTTCCCGCCTCACTGCCCATACAAGAAGTTCTGAACAGAAGAACTGACCTAAGCATGTCTATTCCTGGACTACAATCCTGTTCTAAGGTTGCCTATTCTAGCCCCTATTAAAATTAACCATCACCTTCATACAACTCATGTTTATCTACAGAAGAATTCAGCTAATCCTATAACATCACAAGTGGTTAAATATAATAAATCTCTTTCATCTATTTTCAGTTGTATGGAGGACACCAATAAATAATAGAATCTAATCATATAATGAAAGAATAGATAACTCGAAGTATGCAAATATTCTGCAGCTTATTGTTGTTCTCCCACTTGAAGAGGAAAATAAAGAGAGATAGGCAGACAGACAGACAGACAGACAGATAGATAGATAGATAGGTGTAAATAGATAAAGGTAGAAAAAGATAGGTGTAAATAGATAGATGATAGGTAAAAAAAGAAAGGTAATAACAGAGATAGAAAGAGGTGAGATCAGTGCTACTGATTGAAACAATATGCTTTTATAATTCCTTGTCGATATGTCCAATTGAGAACTATAAGAAAACAGCCTATCCGCTTGCTCGGCTCATGACTGAGATAACTCGAAAGAAAAAGTTAGCGAGAAACAAATTAATCAAGTCAGCTCAACAGAGGTAGCTAAGCTGGAGCTAGAGCTGGTCAATGTAGCTGGAGCTGAGCATTGAAGCTAGAGGAATCGGCTGGAAGCCACAAAGATCAGTTACAAGCCATTTCAGAAGTCAACAGTCAGTTAGGAGCTCAAATGCCAGCCCAGCAATTCTGTTGGCAATGCAATTGAAACTGATGAGTGAATAATTAGGCAATGCAATCGCAACTGATGAGTGAATAATTAGGCAAAGTGACCAAAATTACTTGCAGTGTCCAAAGATCAGTTTTGTTTGTTGATGAGAATTTGAACAACTGCTGAAATCTGAACTCTTAACTTTTTCTTCTCTTCCTCTTATCGCTCTTTGTCTCATCTCATTCAAACTAGCAGTTAATGTTAATTTCCTTCACTAAGACTCCGTCATCACAAGTTTTAACAGTCCACAAAAATAATAACAGATGATAACACGAAAAATAAAAGAATATCAGATCCACACTGAGTGAAAAAACAAGCGGAAGAAGCCCATGCATATGTGATTTCTGGGAATATCACCAGAAAATACAAGGAATTTTCATGTTTAATTCCGCACAAGGCTTTTCTCCAGTGCCATCCAATTTCATGACAAACACTTAATCACCGCAGGCAAACAGTTCTCCAAATGAGCAAAAAAATGGACCAAAAGAGTTCCAAATAGAAGAATTGTGCAATACCTGATGCTTTTCCTTCCATCTTGGAAAAAAGGAAGTTCCTAACAACTGGAACAGGTGGTCCCTCATTTCATCATTCGTCACCAATAAACAGTTACAGCTAACAGCTGCATATAACCAGTACCTGTAAATAAACATAGCAGAAAACAACCTTTTTAAGAAAAAGGCATTCAAAGTTGATTCGAGAACATCTGATTTCATAGGATATCATGGGCAAGCATAATGTCCTGTAATATTTGAGTCTCACATATTGCACGAAATAGATTGTATTAGCAAAATTTCATCCTCTATTTAATAGAAAAACCCTCAACTTAAACAACAAACCTGAATGAAAACATATAAATTTTCATTTCTAATACTTCCAGGAAAAATATTTCAAAGATAAATTCCAGCCAGAGTCGAACATTTTCAACTCTGTTCCCAGTGCAAAGCAAACACAGGTATCAGGTTCCATGTACTCAAGCACCATTTCGTTGTCTTATCAAGCCTATTGTTCTAATATAAGGCCCCTGTGTTATCGAACAGGAACAGGCATTGCCAACCCTTGCACTGAAGGAGACCACCAGCGACCAGATCTCATATACCATGCCCACCCTTCTTTTACCCTAAGGCACTAACCAACATATTAAAGGCCAATATTTTCGAATTGTAGAAGAAATAATTTTCTTTAACTAAAATGCCACGGTAAAACAAACACTAATCTGCTCTCTCCATACAAAGCCAAATTTGAGAAAAGCACCGTACTAGAACTATCTAACCACGATAGTATCTCACATTTCGCCATCTACAGAGATAAATAGCCAAGAACAAGAATTAGTTGAAAAAGAAAGGAACGAGGAGCTCATTTGACATAAGACAGTTTTTAAGGGGAAGAAATTATTTAAGCCTATTTGATAATAATTTGGTAGGAATTACATGGACTATTAGGCTGCAAAAAGGGGGTATGAACAGGGATCAAAGCTAAGAGAAGTAAATAAAGGTTTTGAAACTGTTGATAGTTTCTGGTCTGCCTATGAAGTATACCTGCAGACTGTAACTTGATGTCAATTTCAGTTTCCTTGACAGGAAGTAAGTTAAGGTTTGTATTATGATCACAAGTCCATAGCATGAAGAATAATAAACAAATTCCAGAATTCTACCTCTCTTTCTTGCTTTTACTCCAACTCAGCCCTCTTTTTCCTTTTCCTCATTCTTTAACTTTTGTAACTTTGTTCTCACAGTTTTCATAAATTTCTCCCTCACTGAAAGTCACTCAAGTCAGAATTCCATATCACATGAGAACAGGTCCTAGGGAATTTCGTGAAAGGGGTTTCATATCTAAATTAGATCAAAAAGTGCATGCAGCTTCACTTAGAAATCCTAGGTGTCATACACCAAAGTTCCCGTCAACATTCACAAAATCAAGAGGGATAGTTCTGGAAGTTATTACTTGTTGACATCCATCGGTAGAAAGAGCATTGTGAAACAAGTGCTCTTTGCTATTGAACTCATAACAGTTCTCTCAACTATAAGGATTTGGGTTTTCCTATACCATAGAAAACTAAAAGCATTAACACTTTCTAACCTGACAAGGATAAAAGAAAAAACAAGATTCAAAGAATGCGTCACTATAACAAACAGAGTTCATAAAATGCAAACTTACCAATCATCATTTGAACCAGTAGGAGTAGCATAAAGTGCACCAGACTTTTTCCAAAACTCTAGCAATTTCATGTTGTTAGGATTCTGAGCTGGACCTCCAGTTACACGACTTCTGTGCAAAATAATAAGAGGCAATCTCTTTGACGGGCTCATTTGACGTAACTTACTAACCACGGTATTCAGCTGCTTTCAAAAGGAAGCATTACAGTCCCATCCATGCATATAAATGTATGAAAACTAAAAAACGAACATTAAGCTTCGCAATTCCCTTACCTGTCGAAAGCTGAAATTCGTTTGGTTGATAAGACCCAAATTTGCTCCATCTATAACTGCATCAAATGGACCATGTTTCTGCAGCCACTCCTGAATGAATTCACCTCCTTAGTCAGTCAAGATATTACCGATATGTATCACTTGCCTGAACCATGAAGAAGTAGCAAGTATTGACTATTCACTACCATGGTCAGAAAATACCAAGAGGCTAGGAAGAATTAGTTTCTAAGATAAAGAAGGCTGCATCCATGCTGCAGGGACCACCATCTTGGTATCAATGTGGACCTTACAACATGGCAGCAACCATTGATGCTATGGAAACAGTCACAGCAAACAAGATTACAGGCCAGACCACTGGGTTACGACATGGAAAGGATCTTTTATAAATAAGAAAATAGTTCAAAAGTTTTGATGATACTTACAACTTCCACTTGCAGGCAATACAGACTTATAAGACTTAAAGAAAGAGAAAAAGCAGAAAAGAACTAACAGTGAATTGATATACTCATGTCCATGCTTTCTTGAATGCATTCACCTTAGACATAAGGAGCTGTTGTATTACCTGGAACCGGACAAAGTCAGCTTTAACCTCTCTTTGGCAAGCCAAGTTAGTTAATGAGGTAGCAAAGTTTTCAGTCTCACTTGGATCTATATCTATACAAACAAGTTTCTCACTACAAGAATTACAAACAGCCTTCGCATCAATTTGAGTCCTCACAACTCTCCATTGTCCACTGCCCAACCACCCTTGCCCATGCCAACCTCCACCTCCCCTGACAACTCCTTCCCTTACTTTGCTCACATCCCACTTCTCCTCTCCAATTTTAGAAGCATCCTCAGACTTGAACCATGCCTCAATAATATCAATAGTTGTTTCTGTAACTTGCCTGACAGTAGCTCGCAATCGATGCAGCATTTCATACACCTTATCTGCTCTCTTTATATCAACACTAAGTTTTAAGAGAGCAGAAAGCTCAGGCTCTTCAGGCATCACCCCAGATTCAGCCATGTGTGCATCAACTGCATAAGCTCTATCAGCCATCCCCTTCTTACAAAATCCAAATAAGGCCGGTCCGTAGGAACGCAGTTTTGGCAGGATATCAAAACATTTCATCTGCTTAATCAGATCAAAGGCCATCTCGGGGTCTTCCATTGCAATAGCCAGCCTTGCAGCATTTGTAAAAGTAGCTTCATTTGGAGGAACTTTATCAATAACCATCTGTTGAAAGATCTCAAAACCCCTTTTGAACTGCATATTAGAGGCTTTTTCATTGGCCCCATTTCCACCCAATTCAACCGAAGAACCAGAAGAGCACAAATAGAGCAACACATTGTAGTGGTGTTGGTTAAGCTGTACCCCATTAATTCGTGCCTCATCATACAAGCGAAGAGCTTCAACAAGATTACCATGCTTTGAGCAATTATCTATCTTCGATCTGAGTACTCCCTCAGGTGATTCTTGGCGTGCTTTCTTCTTTGCCTTGTTGGAAACTTTTTTTGCAGCCAGAGCAGAGGACTCGTGAATCTGCGGCTTTGCAGAAAGTGCAGAGCTGCAAAATTGGACTCTTCTCTCCATACAAAAACGGGAGGCTTGAATATTACAAACAGGTTTGGGAAATACATAATAATGGTAATGGAGAAAAGGACGACGGATTGAATGGAAATTATTTTGAAAACTTGAAAAGAATGGAATTTTGGTAAAAAATGAGAATAGAGGAGAGGCTCTATTTAAAGAGGGAGCAAACGAGCTTCCACGCAGCATTGCTAACAATATTCTTATCCCTTTCCAGTCTTGTTCAGAAAAGCACAAATTATAACTGTGACCAATCAAATTATACACTCAGTTAACTATCAAAAGCAAGCCAGAATTCTCTTTCTAACTAAAGAGATTGGATAAAAAATTTCATTACTAAGTTTTTGCTGATAAATTTTGGTAACAGTATCAGCAAATAGCAATTCAATCTTATTAAAGAATGGCAACAACATCAGCAACTACTAGAAAGCAAATTTAAAAAAGAAAACTACCTATATGTTATCCGAAACTGACGTCCTCACTGCCACCGCCGCCGTCGCCCCCGTCAAACATATTGCAGTACAGCGGTGCCGTTTTCGTTTCATAGAAACGCAAATCCTAGCAAATTGTCATTTGTTCACAAATTGCTTATTGAGTTATAATTATAAGGTTTTGGTAGCTATTCAGTAAACTGAAGCCGACGGAAGCTAGAGAAGATGTGACTGATTATTGCTATCAACCCGATATCTGACCCGGGATCCGATGATCAACCCATCAATTTTGGGTATAAACCGACCCGATCCTGGGTTTGTCTCTAGATTGAAGAAGTTGATTTCTTTTATATCTGATAATTAATTAAATTCTAAATTTTATATTTTCTGGTAATTTTAAATAATTATTTTAAAATCTAAAAATAATTATTTTTATTTTTAATTTATTATTATTATTAGAGGCTTAATTAAAAAGCTAAAGAAAAGTTTAGGGGTTAATTGGAATTTCTGCAAGACGAAATTGCTAGTAATTAAAATAGTTGAGAGACCAAATGGTACTGAAGAAAAATTCAGGGGCTAAATGCTGATAAGGAAAGAAAGGAAAAGAAAGAAGAAAAGAAGGAGGAGAGAGTCGGCGTCGGGGGGAGAAGAGAAGGAGGGAGAGTGGGCTGAAAGTGAAGAAAAAAAAAAGGGGAGAGTTGATAAGGTCCGGTCGGTAGCCACTTTTTGTGGCAATCGACTCCTCTCGGTCTTGGCTTTGTTTTTGCGGCGGCAGTGTCGACTGTGGCGGTGGAGAGAGAAAGTAGGGGCAGTCGGCGTTTTCTGGTTTTTTCGGCGAGCTTCGGCTGATCGGAGGACGTATCCCGACTCTCCTTAGCTCAAGCTTCACAATGGCATCGTTTTCGTGGCGATCGGACTTCGTTTGCAAATCGACGGCCGAGATCGTCCGCAAATCTCTTCGGATGATCGGGGTTCGGATCAGAAAATCGAAAGCCGAGATCGTCATCAGCGCGTCATTTCGAGTCCGATTGTATGTTCGGATCATCGATCGAACTCCGGCGGCTGGAGGCGAGTCGACCAAGAAATCAAGCGTCTCGGTAATTTTTCTCTGGCCCGTTGATTTTAGAATTCTTTGGTTTATTATATGCTTATTGATTTGTGTTGAGTATTAGATAATATTTATGTGTTAAAATATTTGGTTGTCGAACTGCCTGCTATAGTCGTGATTTATGTTGTGTGGGGGAGTCGGGAAAAATAGTGAAGTCTTGGGGACCCGACTCCCATTGTATTAAATTGTTGATTATTTGAAGTATTTTTCTGGCAGGTCTTGGACCCGTTTTACGAGAGGTAAATGTTCGTATTGTAGGGGAGGTTCTGCCGAATTTTCGGTAGAATTTACCCGAGTCGAGATTCTTAGACAGTCAGTCCTAGAAATATAGACCTAGGGTTAATTGTCAATTGTTTCAGTGTTATTGATAAATTATTTTCCCTGATTAGATAAATCCGTTAGTTCGGCTCGCTCCATCTGAGACATCATAGCAGAGTTAGGAGGTCGTCAAAGCTGTGAGTTAAAGTCATATATCTGTTATGCACGTGTCATGCACAATTTTAAATAGTTATTGTGATTAATTGATTGTAAGTCTAAATTATTCATTTAATTATATATATATATATATATATATATATATATAATACTTTTGATTACCATTCATATATATCATGTTCGTTATCACTGAATTTACCGATTTTGTGTTGACTCGGGACGAGACAACAGTAGAACATAGTATTTTGATGAGTGCATCGGTATAAATCCGTGAGTGATGGAAAATGGGTAAAATAGTAAATTTAAAAGGAAAGTTTAGGACTTGCCCTGGTTGAGCATCGCTCTCTGGGCTTAGTAGAGTGTGGTTGCCGGAGTAAAGGTCCCTGGTCGAGCATCGCTCTTTGGGCGTCGGCTTATTTGGAAACCTAAGTGACCAGACTGGAGGTAAGGTCCCTAATCGAGCTTTGCTCTCTAGGCACCAGTCTTATTGGAATAAGAGAGCCGAAAGGCTAAGGCTGATAGTGAACATTAAGTGACCGGACTGGAATTAAGGACCCTGGTCGAGCTTCGCTCTCTGGGCGCCAGTTCTGTTGGAATGAGAGAGTCGAGATGTTAGAGTTGAGATTAGTCGAGATGTCAGTGTTGAGATTGACCGAGATGTTAGTGTTGGGATTAGGGTTCTACTGAAGTACTCCATCCCGTAGTGTGTAAGAAATTATTTTATTTAATTTAAGCATGATATGACACGTTTATTTTTGTATAACTTAGTATTTATTTCAAATTAAATAAATGTATTATTGAAGTGTTTGCAACTATTTTTAGATATATGATTTTAACTCACTCTTGAGACTGACAGCCTCAATTTTACTGTTTTTCAGATCTGTAACTGTTAATCTTCCCGCGACTCTTATCTAGTAACCTGACTCCTTCATCATCGGGTGATGCAATTTATTTGGTATGTTAACTTGTAAAATCTTAGATTCTCCGCAGTAGAATTAATAGACATATCTGTTGTAATTCTTTGTAGTTTTCGGTCTCGCCTAATTCTTTTGGCAGACCGAATTAATTGTGCAAAATTTAATGGTTCTGATAAATTGTGGCATCAATAATATTAAATGAGATGAGATTTATTTAAGTCCGTGAGTGTCATGCTTACTATGGGATTCGGTGGCCTTACGCTTACCCATTCCTTAGTGCCGTTCACGGGCCCACAGATGGGGCCATGACAGTTAAGATTATTAAAAATAGATTTAAGATAAATTCTAAAGTATGTTTATGTGTGAATTTTAGGGTTATGCGTTCGAATGGCAGTCCGGGTGAAATTAGCAGAAAAATTAAGTAGAGGTACAGTTGGTTGAGTCCTACAAACCAGGTGAGTGGATAAACCTATAACATTATATTTTTCAGTAATATATTATTACATTTATTTTCTTATGATTTGTTGGAATATTACTACTGAAGCATGTGTTTTAGATACAATTTAGAAACTTGTTATTTTCTATAAAAATTGGGAACAGAGAATGATATTTTTTATTTTACTTTATTTGCAATTATGATTTTACTTGGCTGGATAAATAAGTATATACTCATTTATGAGACCTATGGGATCACACTTTAGACATCCGGTGTAAACAGATTATACTGTCTTTGGGACAACGCTTAGTACACATATCATTGTTAGGGTGTATGCTAGGTGGTGCCTTTTGGGAATTTATTGTCTACGCGCGTATGACTATTTTTTGCACTTTGAGATCTGCATAAGTGAGACGTCTGAACATCTAAACTTTCCAGGGATCAGTATGATACATTTATGAGTGTATATTAGTTTCTACTGAATTATTTATTTTAATTATTTTTATTTTATCTTAGTATAATATCAAAATTTAAATTAGTATCTATATTTTCGAATTGGATCCAATTATGCAGATAGTTGAATTTAAATTAGTAAAAGCAATAGCAAATTCATATACATATTAAACTGATTCCTTATTTAAATAGTTTTATTAAATTTCATTTGTCTAGCTAAAATATTTTTTATCAAATATTAATATTCAGAATAATAGGAATATTTTCTTAAGCAGAAAAGTGTTCAACATAGTATAGTTTTATATAAATTTATTTAAATTCTTGTCCGTTCTCCTTTGTTTTTTGTTTATTCTCTGACTGAATTTTACTCACTCCTATCTTTTTCTACCAGTGTTATGCAGGATGTTTACAAGTCGGCTCAGGATTGCAGCAGTAGCAGTAGCAGTTAGAGCTTCGAGTTGTTAGACTCCACAGTCTAGAAAAAATATATATTGAAAATTAGCATATTGAATAACTAGGCCCAGTTCACGTAAGGCCGTTACAAGTATGATACTAGTTCTTTAGTGATAACCGTACTGGACCTATTGGTTTTTAATCCTAATTAAAACTATATTTTTAAAATTTTTAATTTATTTTACGTTGGATGACTTAAAAGTTATGGAAACTAATTTCTCTCAAGAAATAAGTTATGAAAACTAATACATTTTATTTATCAAGTATGAGATTATTGAGAATGCCAATGGTATAAAATTATAAGTATGAATACACAATGGCAATTTAGAATTACTGACATATTTCATTTTCTCTACGACAATGAATTATAAATCTTAAAAATTTCCATTTTTATGTGTCTACTAGATTTTTTGAATGATATTGAATTTTAGGGCAACATATATCAGGAAATAATATCAACTTAAGAATTAAATAAAAAAAAAAAGTTATAGTATAAAATTTTGAACTTATTTTGTATAAAATGCGTTAATATGAAATTTAAAAATATTTATTTTTAATTTCTTTTACAATGTTAATATTTTATATTATGCTAGTGGTTATAATGTCTTCAAAGGATAATTAAATTAATTTAGTTTTAAAAATGTTGTTGTTTATTAAAGGTTCAAAACTTCAAAACTTCAAAACTCAAAAATTTATTTGAGTTGGATCAAACTATATTTTTAGAATTAATTTGACTTAATGAAATATTTCAAATATTTAAAGCGAAATTATGTCAAAATTATTTTTTTACTGAATTTAAATGGTAATAAGAGAGTGAAATATTTTAAAATTGCTTTACATTTTAGGAATATAGATATCTTTTGGTATCAAGAAGACTTATTGTGTTTCATTCTTGTAACACTTTTTGTACCAAATCAACTTATGAAATAATTTATTTTATATATTTTTACAAATATTTAATATTAACCATCACTTAAACATAATCCTATATAAATGATGTGGCATATAATAATGCGTTATGGAATTCATACATATTTTAAAATTTTATTTAATATTTGATTGAAAATAAAATAATATATATGTTCTCATAATTATAATGACTACAAGATGCTTAGTAGGATGTTAAAATACTTAAAAAGGAATACTAATTTTATCAATAAACAATTTTATATTAATACTTATAGGAAAAATTAAGAAAGATATGGTGTATTCTGAAAAAGTATTAGCAATGAGACAATATATTTTTGGGCAAATGTGCAAATTGGCCCCTAATGTTTGGTCCAAAGGAAAGATAAGCCCCTAAACTAATTTTTGGAACAAATTACTTAATAATAACACAAAAATATCTCTCATTTTCTAAAGTGTGAAGCGTTACACATGGTGGTTTTATTGAATATTTTCCTAGATAATATTTGTATTTTTATCATAATAAATACGAAAGTACCTATTCAAACTTAGTTACCCATAATTAAATTATAAAGTTTATCGAATATGTTTTTAATTAATTATAAAAATATTTAATTTTAGTTTATTGATAAATAAATTTAATTTATAATTTATATTTATTTAAACTCTTCAAAGTGTCTGAGCCGTAATCAATAGAGTTATACTCAGTTAAAGCTAGGTTTGGTAATAAATGAAAAAGAAAATTGGGATTGAAAACGTTACATGAAAAATTAAGAAAAAAGTGAAAATATATCTAAGTGAAAAAGTATTACAAGAAAATAATATTAGACTAATTGTAACATATTAAATGAATGAAATTTATGTGGATCCTAAATATATTTTCGCTCATTTTTATAAAACTTATAATCTATATTTGGATCTAATTTTGTTTGTTGGTTCAAAATTTAATAGTTTAATATTTAATAGTATAAGACAAAATACATTTCTAAGCCCTTGAATTTTTCAATTTTGTTTTATTGAATCCTTTAATTTGTTTTTATTTCATTGGGCCATTTTACTTTTATTTCTAGCTGTATTGAGGATCTAATGATTCTTAATTAAAGCAAAAGTAAAAAGGGTCAATAGAATAAACAAAAATTCCATGAAATATATATATGAAGTCCTTAATAAAACCAAAAATAAAAGTAAAAGTGCAAGGGCTCAATAAAACAAATTAAATTTTAAGGGCTCAATAAAATAAAACACAAAAGTTCAGGGGCTTAATAATAGATTTTGCAATATATTAGTATAAATGACAATAGACGAAATGCAATGGGTTGCAAAATCTCAATAATAAAACTTTATGCATACACAAACAAAATAAAGGATATAATAGTAAATTTAGTCTCTTAAGTGATTGCATCATTCACTCGCTTGCAGTGATGAATAGACTTATCCTAAGTACATCTATGATCTACCATACACTTTTGGAACTCAAAGCTACCAGTTGGAGTTCGTGTCTTGTGGTCTATTAGACTATGACCTTGGCGAAGATATTGCCAAGAGTTCTTTAGCGTCGAACCAAATGTTGCCAAAAGAGTAAGTTATGTTTGTAGAGAATATACAGATGGAATGCATGTTTTCTCCAAATAACTTCAGAAATCAGAATGGAAGGCATGCTTTGATATCTAACTAGTAACTATGCAAAACCCGGCAAACGCATCAACTCCATCATGTTATAAAAACAAGTTCAAACCAAAAACTCATGAATCTTCATTATGAGCTCTGCAATAATAACTCCATCACACTTTCGCGCACCGCAGAAAACTCCCTGCTTCTCCCTCCCGCATGATTATAAGTAAATGACAACAATGTTAATGCGGTAGTTGTAACATGAAATCCCAACAGTACCTTAACCTCTGGCAATCAAGGCAAAAAAAAACTAGTAGAACTACTTAACAAGAGAAAGCACTGCTTCCACATAATTTCTCTACAGAGACAATCCAATACACACGCAGATATCATTACAGAAACATCATACTAATACTGAGCAGAGACAGCCTTCCAATAACATAGAATAGCTTCCATAGAAATTCATGCATGAGCACTATTATGATTAACTATGATTATCACAGATAAACTATTGTCTCTAGGTCATGCATCCGACTCGTGGCATTTTTTGGTGCTGTTAATATCATGCAGGATATGATTACTAATGAGCCCCTTCATTAACATTGTTCGCAACTGATCCACTGGTTGTTTATTCTCATCTGAATGCAGATGAATTGTCCTAAGAAATCTGACGGCTGCTGCTTGGTTTTTATAGGCTTCGAGTTTTCTAAATTCTAATTCCACATCATCCAGCTCATGCACCTCTGCCTGATTAAGCACTTGTTTAGAATTGCTTTGTTCTTTTCTCATTTTGTGTATCACAGCTTGCAATTCCTTTATCTTTTCTTCATGATCGACCAATTTAGATTTTAATGCCTCTGCTTCTTCCTTTTTATGATTCTGCAAATTCTTTTTATCAGGCAAGGAGCGTGACACAATCTCAACAATTGGTCCTCCACCTGATAAAGGACCAAGATCGGCACATAAATCTATTATCCATCACTAAACTTGAGGAAAATTCCATATCAATAACACATATAATATGGAAGACAAGAGTACTATAACACAAGGATAGCTTTCAAACGAATTCAAGTACAAATTACAATCATAATGATGATCATATTTCATATCTCCGCACACTATTGTTTATCCATCAGACACCCAACTTATCATTCAGAACATTATAATTAATTATCATGCCTCGGACCCGGATTAGATCCACTTGTTGTTCATTCACATCTTGGAATGCAGAATTTGTTTCCTGATTGATGGAGCTTGGGTTTTACAGGCTGCATGCTTGTTAGATTCTAAGTTTTCTTCTGTATCCAGCTCATGCATTTTATCTTCATTATTCTCTGATTCAGATCTTAATGCATTCACTACTTTCTTTTTATGATTCTGCGATTTCTTGTTTTCAGGCATAGATTGTGACACAAGCTCAAGCAATAGCCATCCACCTAACAAAACCGCCATACATCTAGATCACACACGCAATTTTTTTTCACCAATTTTTTTATCTATGCCACCAAACACCAAGAAAAATTGTACACAATTGAAATGCGACTTATTTTTAAGTTAATAAAATTTTCAAAAGAAAATACCAGGTAAAGTTTTAAGAGCCTCGCGGAACACGAATCCGGCAGCGTTGGTGGCAATGTTGGAGGCAAATTGGCGCATTTTGGATTGGGCATCTTCGTCCTGTAATTGTTGGCTCACCTTTTCAACAGCGTTGACTCTGATGGCGCTGGCGATCTTGGAAGCAGCAGCGGAACCGTAAGAATAAGAGGTCTTGCCTATCATGGTAACAGCTGCATGGCCGTGAGAATAAGAGGTGGAGCAGAAGGTTTTAACAGGTTTAATGGCATTTTCATTCACTGCATTTGCCGTTGAAGAAATGTAATCCCTAATTCCCATCTGGAGGGTAAAGCAAGAACAGTGCTGGTGTTCCTGTCTTCACGGTGCCAAGTACTACTAAAGCTTCTTCTTTTCTCCTTCGGGCTTCGCACGCGCCATTCCACCTGAAAACTTTATTGGGAAACGGCTCCTTTTGTCCTTAATGTTTGTGATGAAGATCAGATTTGCCCCCTCAACTAATATTTTGGACAAATAAACTTTCAAACACAAATATTTTTATATTGCAAAATATATATTTATGTCATTTAATTTATATCGATTAATCAGTTTAAAAATTTTAATTTTTAATTTAATTTAATACGCACCTAAATTTTATTTTATTTTATTTTAATATTTAAATACTTTTAACTCTTAATTTAATTTAACATATATCTAAATTTTATTTTTTAATTATATTTAAACACTTTTTTATAATACACAGACATATTAAATGAAAATATATGTTAAAAATATTAAAATATTATTAAAAATTAAAAATTAAACTAATTAAATAATTAAAATTTAGATACATTTGCATTTATATGGCCAAATCTAGAAAGAATTGCCATCATATGCATTAACATGGTATCAAATAAGTGGCAAATGGGATCTAAATATCCAAATCGAAGCTGCTAGAGATATAAGAAAGCTTGTCCAAACATCTTTCTTTCCTTTTCCTTCTATTGAAACTCACTCTAAATTCACTGTTTGTCCACTTGTTCTTATGCTTTTCTCTTCTAATCGTGTCGCTTTTCAGGCCTCTCTTTTTGCTCTCCTTAATCTCCCCGTCAGGAATCAATGGCCAGTATGAACTTTTTAATTTAGATTTTTGCATATTTAATTCAAATTTTATTTTAAACAATAAAAATTAAGAGTCATTTCTCTTAAAATAAAAATAATTTAAGAATAATTTTATAATTTTAGCACAATTAATATAATTAAACAATAATAAATAACTATTACTATCATTATTTCTATTAAAATTGTTCTGGTTTTCACCGCTCTCGGTATCACTACTACCATAATCGTTTTATCTTCTCTATTATTAGAGAAGAGTAAGAATATTAAAAAAATAATATTTATTTATCTGCCTCGTTTATATATATATATATGTATTCCTTTTAATTTAATAATTTAATTTAATATAAAAATTAATATTTTTATCTTTCATTGTATCTGCTTTTTTTAAAGATTGTGTAACTCATTCTTATTTTTATAAAAATAAAATTAATTTAAACTAAATATACAACAAATATCTATAAATTAAAAAAAAAACTAAATAAAATTTGAGTGATAAAATAAAGGACCAAATTGGACTTTATTTCCATTTTCTTCGTTGGCCCGAAATGATTATGGAAAAGCACATATATATGAGGTTTGTGCTATAAAATCTTGTCTTTACGGTCAAAAATACTGATTTTTATTTATACAGCATCTCAATTGAAAGTTTTTTGTTTATATTATTCTTAAACTTTCAGCACATTCCTACCGAAAATAACACTTTCTTTCCAATACCAGTGCTCTTACAAAACAAGAAATACAATCAATAACTTTAACATAAAATCAATTTCATTGAAACACTCAAACTGAAATGAAAACAGAAAATGAAAGAAAAAAAAAATTAATCCAACAACTTCATGGCAACTGTCAAACTGAACAACAAAAAAGAAAAAGTGAAAATTCAGTTTCAAAATTCAAATTAAACTACATCTCATAACTCAGTAACAATACAAGTGTCTCTGGAATTCAAATAGTATATATCCAAAGAAATTTCAGCAGATTATATCAGAGTCTAGATAAATACAAAAAAACATCAATTGGAGATCATTATATTTGAAAATGACAAAAATATGCTTTCTAATTCTGAAAAGAAAACTATTATAGCATTCTAATTATATATATATATAGTACATTAATATACTTCAAATATCTTGTTACAAAAATAAAATATATTTCGATCATTTATACAATCAAATTTGGTATCTTTATAGTATTTAAATAGTAATTTTTAAAATTATTATATAAAAGACACTTGCTTTTAATTATATTTATTATAATTTAAAATATAAAATAATTAAAATTATATAATATTTGCAGGTGAAATCATCCAGTGATCAAGTGTAATGATGTTATCACGACCCTATCCGTGGGCCCGTGACCGGCACTAGAGAATAGGTAGGCGTAAGGCCACCGAATCCCATAGTAAGCCTGATACTCACAAACTCAATCAAATCTCATCTCAATTAATACGATTGATTCCACAATTTCGTAACCATTAAATTTACAATTAATTCGGTCTGCCAGAAAAATTAGGCAATACCCGAAACTCAGAAAATTTACAACTGATATATCTACTATTACTACTGCGGAGAATCTAAGATTTACAATTTACAAACCAAATCAAATACATCACCCGATGATGAAGGAATCGGGTTACTGAATAAGAGTCGCGGGAAGACTAACAGTCACGCATCTGAAAAAAAAAATTGAGACTGTCAGTCTTGAGAGTGAGTTAAAATCAAGTAATCTAGAGACTATTGCAGTCTTCACAGAAAATATTAATTATTCGAATCAGTATATCAAACCATGCACGTAAATACAACTCATATTATAATCAATACCATAATAAATAAATAAATAAAATATATTTTTACTTTTACGGGAAGAGTGGCTCAATAGAACCCTAACCCCAAATTCTAGTAGCCTTTCGGCTCTCTTAATCCAACAGGTCTGGTGCCCAGAGAGCAAGCTCGATCAGGGTCCTTACCTCCAGCCTGAACACTTGAATTCCAAGTAAGCCAGCGCCCAGAGAGCGTTACTCGATCAGAGACCTTAACTCCGGCAATCAACTGAACTCAGCCCAGAGAGCAATGCTCGATCAGGGCAAACAAATCCATAATAATCTTATGTCAATGATCATTACCGGTGCGCACGCGATCCTGATGTAACCCACCAGGTGGCATGTTCTACGAAAGCCACATTTCCCAAAACGCAATCATCACATTTAATAAATATCATTGTCTACTGAAAACATTCAACACATATCGAAATAAAGATTAAAAATTTAGGATAAGGCAACATGCAATTCGTGTCGAAAAAATAATAATATCTGTATTATTATAACGTTACTAATAATAATATTTATATTATTTTCAATAATTAATAATCAAGTGAAATTATTTATTTTGCGATACTAATAATCATATTAAGTACAAATTCTAAAATAGCATATTAAAATCAGACTTAGCAATAGTGCAATGATTAAATGACTTTAACTCACAGGTTTTGGGCGACCTCCTAGCTCTGCTCCGGTGCCTCGGTTGGAGCGAGCCGAACAGACAGATCATCTAATCACGGAAAACAATTTATCAATTATGTTGAACAATTACAATTGACCCTAGGTCTAGATTCCTAGGACTAACTGTCTAAGAATCTCGACTCGGGAGAAGTCTATCACGGCAAAATCTCCCCTACAACACGGACATTACCCCCCGTAAAAACGGGTCCAGGACCTGCCAGAAAAACACTTCAAATATTCAACAATTCAAACAACGGGAGTCGGGTCCCCAAACTTCACTATTTTCCTGACTCCGGCACACAATACAAAACACGAGGCAGACAAACTAACAAACAATTATTTTTGACTCACAAATATCATCAAATACTCAACACAATCAACAGACACAAATTAAATCAAAGAATTCCAAAATTAACGGGCCAGAGAAAATTACCGAGACGCTCGATCGCTTGGTCGACTCGCCTCTTGCCGCCGGAGTCCGATCAACGCTCCGAACACACCATTGGACTCATAACGACGCGTTGATGACGATCCCCACTTCCGATTTTCTGATCAAACACCCGATCATCCGGAGAGATTTGCGGACGATCTCGGCCGTCGATTCGCAAACAAGGTCTGATCGCCACGAAACCTGTGCCATTGCGAAGCTTGAGCTGAGGAGAGTCGGGATACGTCCTGCGATCGTCTATCATCCGCCGGAGCTCCCTGGAAAAGCCGGAAAACACGGCTGCCAGCACTTCACCGGAACTCTCTCCTCCGGCCACCAAAACTGACGTCGCTGCCGCCAAAAGGAAGCTCTCTCCAAGGGGAGCCGATCGCCACCGAGATCGGTAGGAAGCCAACGACGCCGGATGCACGCCTCTCCTCGCGATTCGCAGCCTACTACCGCCACCATCTCCATCGCTCTGGCCGCACCGGCCACCAGGCTAAGGCGGATGCTGAACACCGGCTGCCACGGACGGCAGCGAGCCTCCCTCTCCTTTCCCCCGACTTCTTCTCTCTCCCCGACACTCTCTTCTTTCCTTTCTTCTATATTGACAGTGAGCCCCCAAACTTTTTCTTATTACAATCTGATTCCTCAATTTTTTTAATTACTTACAATTTCATCCATCAGAACTCCAATTTAACCCCTAAACTTTCTTTTAGCCTTTCAATTTAGCCCCTAACTATTCAATTTGGGCCAAATTAGAATTATTGGAAATACACAATTACATAAATACCCCTGACCGACATATTTATTTACAAAAATACCAAATTCACAAATTTCCATTTAAACCCCATGAAAATAAAATTATACTTTTAAGCCTTATCCAAAAATAATTCTCCAATTAAGTCCTACACATAATTAAATTAAATAACCAATTTGCTAGATATTTTCCAACTTAAAATTAAATACCACTAGCTAATTAAAATACCAATTTCTCCAAAATTCTTTTATAAAAACATCCTTTACAATTTCTTCCAAAATTTTCCAATATATAATTTTACTTATATAAATATGCATTTGGGGAAAATTTGAATAACCAAAATATAATCATTTCTCAAATAATTTACTTAATTAATTCTTAAAATTTCAAACTAATTGGATATAGAAAAATAACTCATTCAATTGACTAATATTAAGATTTCCATTAAATCATTTCAAATTAAACCAAATAAAAATGAAGCTAAAATTAACTTAAATAAAAACTCATTATTAAATATATAAAAATTCTGGGTATTACAGATGTGATAAAAAATAGATCAAAAGTTTAAATTGATATAGCAAAGTAATATGTAAATGCAACAGATTCCAAATTAATGACATACCATTATCCTCATGTATCACCATCAGCAATTCCAAATTAATATGGATTCATATCAATATTATTCATATTACTATATTAAAGAGACAATGTTAGTTGCATACGAAATAAGTATTTATACAATTGAAAATAAAAGCACATTTAGAAAAAGTGAAAAATAATTTTGTTCCACCACTAGAAGGGAAGATTAAATCTGGTTGACCAAAGAAAGAAAGAATCAAAGTGTCATGAAAGACTACGAGGCAAACAACTATAGAAAATATAGACAACTTGGACATAACAGAAAAATATATAGTAAAAAAAATTAAATGAATTATAATTTCTTTAGAAAATATACAATTTATATTATTACTTTCAAATATTATACATTTTCTATTAAATCATCTAATAAATACTTTTTAGATTTTTTTATCCTTTTTGAATTTTATTTTAAATTTCACATATTTAAATATATATAAAAAATAAATACTGAGTATATTATTAGTACAATGTCCATGTCATTCAAAATTAATTTTAAGATATCTAATATATGACACATTATTAATAAAAAAAGAAAGAAGATATCAAAAGTATCTTTCTGGTATATTAAAAATATCTCATTATGTACAATTCAAGTAAAAAAAGAACTAGTTTATTTAATTTATATAATAATCTACACTAAATATTTTTCCTTGTTATTTTATTCCATTTCACAACTTAACTAGGTATAATAACAAATAAAAACTTTTTCGCTCAACCTCATTCTTTATTTAATCACTTCCGATCATTTTTTAATTTCCATTATCTGTAAAATTTAAATATTAAGTTAAATAAAAAAAAATTATAAATATCTTTTGATATATTAAAAGTAGTTTAAATATAAATATAAATATAAATATATATATATATATATATAAAATAAAAAGAACTTGTGAAATTTCTTATTCATTGGACTAATAAAAATTTGAGAACTTTTTTTCTTTTGTTCTTTTGTTTCTTCGGTCCTTACAACTTGACATAATAATAATAATAAATTCTTTGACTCAACTAACTCAATTTTCATTTAATCACTTCCATTTAATTTTTAATTCTCATCACTAGTATATTTATGATATATTTTCCTACTAAATCTATTCAACTTAAATCAATATTTATCTGGTTACAACATATCAAACTAAACAGAAAAAAAGAGTATATTAAAAGTAGCTTATAATATATATATATATATATATATAAACTGGTGGAATTCGTTATTTATTGTATATAATAATCTAAACTAATAAGAAATTGATAACTTCATTCTTTTTCTTGTTTCTTTATTCCATTTCATAACTTAGCTTGATATAATAATAGAAAAAGCTCTTTGACTCAACCGACTCATTCTTCATTTAATCAGTTCCATTCATTTTTTAATTCTTATCATTAGTACATTCATAATTCTTTTTTTTTTATGCTAAATCTATTATACTTGAATTGATATTTTTCTAATTACAACATATCAACTTGAAGAACTTATAAATGAGAATAGAAACCTTAAGTATCATCTTGACATAAAATTCCAAAACAAACATCTACATGGCCTTGATTTTATGCATTATATTATTAGCCTACTGCTATACTAAAACTATATTTTTGATATCTTAAAATTATAATGTTAATATATAAACAAATATATAGCAAAATGAACAAACAAAATCGAAAGTATTTCTTCAATATTCTAATATTGTCCTATCAACAATCAAAATAAACATATTTACAACAATACATGCAATATAATTCAAATTCCTAAATAAAATATAACTTCTTATAACAAAACTAATAAAAGTCACAGACAATGATAACAAATTTGTCAAATACTCATATAAACTAAAAAAAATCTAAAACTAAAAAATACTAATTTTTTACTACTTTTTCTTTTGTTTTTATATCTTTTTCTCTTTACATCTTTTAAAATCTTCCGAATCATTAACTATGTTATTGACTTCTTTAGAGCTTGCATAATTATAAAGAGCAAGAACATATTGGCTATCATCAATATTAAATCTAGCAATAGACATATCAACTTTAGAGATAAAATACTCGGCAAAAGCAAAAATAAAAATACCACAATTATTTACAAGCTTTTTTTAACATCGAACTTTGGTCGAATCATTAGCATATTTTTTTGTCATTATTCTCCTCTGTTTCGAACACCTCAATAGAGAATCATTACTAACATTATCTTCTTTTAAAGATTTAAAAGAATCTTCAGCTACATACACCTTCTTAATCAGTTTCTTCTTAGCTTCTTCATCAACATCAATCTTCTTTTAGATCTAACCTCTATACTTCACTAACAACTTTCTTCTTAGCGAATTAATCCAACTTCTAAAAACCTAACTATTTGAAATTAATATCAATAGCTAATCCAATCATAGCTCTTTAATTTAAGCAACAGAATATAAAAAAAGTCTAAATTTTAAATAAATAAAAGAAAGACCAAAATGGTAAGATTTGAATTTGAAAGATAGAAAAACTGAAAAGAAAAGAAGAAAAAGGAGAAAACAAATAGAGAAACACTAAGAAAACGGAAGAAAAGAGCAAAAAATTAAGGATTTTCAGCCAACAAAATAAATAACATTATATAAAAAGAAAAAGAAGAAAAACAGTATAAAAAAAAATAAAAACCGTATAAATGTAAAAATACAAAACTAACCGTACAAATAAAAATTGTTGTAATGAAATTTCTTCAAGTGACTATTAGCTTTGTAGTTTTAGATTTTCAAAGTTGGCTCTTAATTCTTATTTGAATTTAAGTTGTTATTTTTTTATGATTGGAAACAAATAGTATATAATTGTGTTTGCTCCAACTAATTTATCAACATGTTTTCCAGTTCCAAAAAAGAATCATCAATATCCAATCGGCCATCACACATTAATGAGCACAGATTACAATTACAGTCAAAATTACAACTACAACAGCATACTCTTGCTCCTTTCTTTCTTTTTTTACTAGCTCTAAATGAAGAGCTGGCTCACACCATTTTCTGAGGTTGAAAATGCAAATGGTGAGGCAAATAAATGATTATATTTTCAATTGGGAGAGGCAGAAGATGCCCCATTCGAACTAGCATATGGTGTCCAAGCATAGATAAGCAAACCCAAAACCAGTACAATGGCTCCTGCAACAAAGCCTGTAGGAAGGGACGATGCAACACCAAGGAATGGCAATGGCAATGTGAACACGTATACTGATATTGGCACTGCCATGTAAAAATCAACAGAGAACCAACATTAATTATATTGATCTGGAAAATTGCAAATCAACGTACCCAAAATTGCCCGACGGATTCGCTAGTCAATAATAAAAAAACTAACATGAATGTTAAGCAATGTTTAAAAACGAAGATATCAAAATATAATCATATGATCTAGTCAAGTTCTGAGCTAACGTTGCATCGGTAATTGATAGACTTCCTGTTCTACGAGGGGAAGTTACTTTGATGGATAAGAAAGGCATACCTGAAAATGTGGAAGCAAGGGAGGACACAACAGCAGAAGATATCTTGAGGAGATGCAATAATGATATGTTAAAACCCATGTTGACTAGAACAAACAGCAAAGGTAGCAGGGGTGCACCATCACATCCTGCGGGCAGCCAGATTCGAAAGAAATCAAATGGAATGTCTATAGGCTATAAGAACTGCATCAAGAGATCCATATAATGATCAATTGGAAAGCCAAACAGCTCAAGTCATTGCCAATCTTTATTTCTGCCAAAATTTAGCCTTGCACAATTCAGTATAACAGCACAGAGTCTTGAATTTGTCACAGAAATAGTGTTAGTAAAAGTTGGTAAATAAATCATTTTATGGATTCTATAAATAAAGGCAACTCTTGTATTTCTCTACTTCTAGTAGGTTCAATATATTTATGGGAAAAGGATAAAAACTACCTTGTGGTTTCACTCATTGGCAAAAATAAGCCTTTGGTTTATTTTTTTAACAAATGACCACATTGTGGTTTATTCTAACAATTTATAATTTCGTTTTTACTCCGACAACAATTTATAATATTGTTTATTTGCTCTGTGTGGTTTCATACTTTGTACTCTCACACCTTGTAGTTTTTGTTTGTCACTCTTTCATGCCCTGTAGTTTATTTCATTTGTTATTTACATACCAAAATAATTTATTAGCTGTTAAAGTACTTGAAAACAATTATTGTATTAAAATTGAATGTAATTTGAGAGATACCTTATCCAACATTAATAATATTAATTGATTTGGTGCTGAAGTATTAAAAGAATATATATAAGGTATGAAAAAAGTCACAAAGAAAAACCTCGAGACATGAAAATGCAAAAACATGAAACCGTATTAAACTCAATATACAGCTTTAGTATGTTTAGCAATAATTTGTTAACAAAGTAAACCACAAGGTGGTCCTTTGTCACAAAATCAATCACAAGACTGTTCTTATCAGTAAGTGAAACTATATGGTACCTTTTGTACTCTCCCCTATATTTTTAAACTACCTACCACTCCTAACATCAGCTTCTTCTACTTAAAAAAGGTTCCAATCAGTCAAAATTCCAGATTCAGCTTACACAACATCCTAATAACTAAGTAGGCTGCATGTAGCTTGAATGCACCTAAAGCTTTTAATGATTTAGTTCAATAATCAATCATAAAAGCTAAAACAGATCTTTCACTGATGTTTTTATGGGAGAGGAAATTATAACTTACCACTTGATAAACCACCCATGTTCAGAAAGCAGACTGCCCCATCTTTAAGATAGCTTGGAAGCTGACCAAATGGTACTCCCCATAATTTCGACATAAAAGGAAGAAGAAGGCATATAAACAGTGCCTGCATAAAATAAAAATGAAATCTAGACTCACTCTCATGATGTAATCAAAATCCATAACAATAACCAAAAGCAAAACTTTACAACTTTAATTCACCGCAGGATACCTACTTGGAAAGCAGATCCATAGGAGTTCACAACAAAAATATCTACTGAACCTCCCTGTAATTTATGCAATATTATCATCTTAATACATCATCCAACTCTAAAATTAATAAAATGTAACAACTAAAAGAAACAAAATTAAGAACTTTCGGAATTCTATCATCCTTGTTCGGAATTATTTGCAATCTAGAACCAGTTTCCCCAACTAAAAATATGTGTTTTTAAATGCAAAAGAAATCTTGAACAATCACTATCCCTAATTAACACTCTTGGATATTAGATATTAAGCTTTTACTATCAATCTTGGAACACACCTTTAACCGCTTAGCAGCATCCAGGAAAATAATTTCCTACAATTATGAAATTCATTGTTAAGAAATTTCAATGCAAGCTAAGAAATCTTCAAGAGAAAACAGTTCAGAATGCTAAACCTTGAGCACTGTATCAGCAGCTTGTAATAGAAAAGAGAATATCATCAAAACACTCCAAAATATACCAGCTTCCTGTAATGATGGACCAGCACTAGATCCACTGCATAATACACATAACCATGCAGTTCAAATGTTGATATAATACAGAGAATTGTAGAATAACTTTGGAAATTAATTTGGCTTTTGGTTGAGTGACTACTATCAAGATATTAATAAAAATTAGACTTCTAGTATGCAATCATCATGTTCAAACTACTTACACTTTTCAAACAATAGATTGAATAAAGCTGAGTTATACCAACTATAAAGGTTAGAATTGTTCAAATGGTGCAGTTCTATAACTGGAGAAATTCAAATAATAGAGTTAATTTTCGAGTGATGCAAATTGAAGGGAAATGAGCCACTTGTTTGACCACCAACTAGAGAAAGAGAAAAAAAAAAAAAAAAGAGCCATCTGTAGCCTTGTGGCTAATTAATAGCTTGTCCCTGCTTATATATTAATTTAGTTGAAGATTTAACCAGGTTGTTCTTAAACTTTCAACTTCCACTTCTCCCTTTCTCTCTGCACCACTATTAGGGACAAAGTAGAAAGGAAGCCAGTAAATTACAAGGCTATGAACGGCCTTAAGTAACTGCATTGACATTATCCCTTTGGAGCTTCTAAATTTTCGTATATAATTGTTGCATCCTTCAGTTCCATTACTTGCAATAGTCAGTTTTTAAAGGGTAAATGTTGTTGTTTTATTGGTAGCATTTATTGCATCAAAGTCATTTCTGTACATAAATGTAAACAAAAGCATGCTTAGGATTTCGTTTGTGGTCACATCATTATATAAACTCTTCTCTATCTACTGTTTTGTGAAATTGTCTCACTTAAGGTTTTAACTTTTCGCCTTTCATTTCTGTCCTCACAACGGAGGTTAAAACAAACAAATAAGAAAAATAATTGAGTTGGTCGATGCTGCAAATAGACCTATACCTCTTAAACTTTGATACCAGAAAGGACAGCTGACTAGGGAAAGTTTTAGATACAACCAAACAAACTCATAGATCTGTATATCTAGGATCATAACAATGTGCCTTAGATGAAACCTCATATATCTCTAGCCTAAGATCATAATCATGTGCCACTAATAGAGATAGAAAACTCACCTCGCTACAGTTATGATTACACCAATGGCAACAAGGAAGCAACCAAGTAACTGATTCACTTTATATCTCCGTCGAAGAAAAATAGTTGACAGGAGAATTTGCCATACAAGAAAAGTCTACAGAAAAAGAGAACAAAGTTGACTGTATTTGGTATTTAATTATGTGAAAAGAAGAAAATGGATGAATAGTTCAACGTTTTTTAAAAAGAGAAATTCTCAGATATTATCAAGCCTAATGGCTTGTTTACAAGAGAAGGCTTTCTAAATTATTTGAAATAAGTAAATCATAAGATTTAACTCTCGTCAACTGAAATTTTTCTGATATGGTCTTGAAGGTTTAGGTTGTGAAGGAGGATGAAGAAGAATAAGAGTAAAAAAGGCATCTGCAAGATTTTTCATAATATAGTTAATCCATGACATTTTCATTTTGCACTGTTCCATCATAAGAATACTGTCTATGTGTCTGTTAGGAGGCCATTTATTTATTATTTTGGTCCATTAGGAAGCCAATTTGGCCAAGGTCCACTTCCCTAAAACCAACCACCTAGTTTAACTTACCCTGCACATGAAAGTCAGGTGGAGGTTGAGAGGTAAAAAGTAAATAGGTTCAACTTACGAATCTTGTTTGGGAATTTCTTATAGAGTAAATACAGGTTAATGGAAATTAAACACTTATATATATTGATCTCCTAGTTTTCATTTTTTTTCCTTAACTTAATCCGGTACTAAATGAGCAATATATAAATCTTAAACAGTTAGCACCTATTGACATCCTACTTTTTATTAATCACAAAGAAAATTAAGTTAAATCTCCATTTCCTTCTCTACTTTCACTTTCTATCCCACTTAAAACTCCCATGCAATTTCATATCTTTATCCATGAAGGAGTTGCTGGATTAGAGATTTGATCTCGAAGCTTCTTGAGACTCTACCTCTTATTTCAAGGAACCAAAACTGCTAAGCTCATCACTAGGTTGTATTATGATATCTTTCGACTTGACTTTAATATTTCTAACGCTTTTGGTTATAGCTTAACAAGTTTAGAGTATCATTCTGAAGCATAACAAGTTGAAGTTGTCAAAGTCGCAAAGACCTATGTATATTAACGAAGAGGTGCAAGTATTGCCATACTAGCTAAACGTTTCATACCTGAGAGAGAATTGGAATTGATGCTCCAGAGAGAATTGCTGATTTGACAACAACAAATAGTATGAGTGTAACTTTGGCATAGCTCATATGCATAGCAAACTCGGACATTTTGATTTAACAGATAAGAAATAATTGTTTTCGCAACTAAACAGACATAACAGATATAAACAAAAGGTTAGCAGTTGGATAAGATTATCCTAAGCAACTAGAAAATATAAATCAATAAAGTAGAAGAAGAAAAAATCTTCAGAGAGGATACAACAACCCACAAAGGCAGCACCCTCAATCTAGCGACAACAATGTCTTGCAGTATGCATATAATAGTTGAAGTTCAAAACAAAACGAATTCATGATCTCAAATAAGCAGCGAGCACGAACTGATTAAGTGCAGTCAACTTTCTTTAGAAGAATAAAATGCCAGAGTCTACAAATCAAAACTTTACTTTTCTAGTAAAGTACATATGACGAAAGATTCTAAATTTGCAAGCACTTTGTTAGTAAAGAACCTTTTTTTTTTATGAACACTACGCTAGGTTTTGAGGATAAATTGGAAATAAGGATTTAGATAAATTCATTAAAAAGATTTATAGAAAGTACAATTAAGTTTCTAAGATATTGCAGAGAATACATTAGTACAGCATAGATATTTGACTCTAGAACTTACAGACAGAAACCAGCAGAGAAAAAAAAAAACAGCAAAAGAAGAATGGAATGGTGAGGCTTGTATTACCTGCAGCCGCCATTCCTGTAGCTGCTGCAAGAGCCTCCAAAAGTCCAACAAGAAGGTATGGAGCTTTTGGCATAGAAAGCATCTCATCCGTGACAATTCCAGCATGGTACCGAATATACAAGAAAGTGAAGTATACAATAACATATCTGGATGAAATAAACATAAAAAAACTCATTTCAGTTTGTCGTAGTTATTGAGATACAATATTCTATCATCGTTTGAAGTAGTGTAATTAATCCCATAAATTTCAACTCACACAGCAAGTTAGTCAAAAGAAAGAACATCTCGAGAAGTTGCAACACAGTGAATGGGGAAAACAGAAAATGTTGAATATTATGTGCCATAGTCATCACTGTAAACTTAAGAAGTAACAAAAGAAATCACATGGTGAAACCTTGCAATTTGAGAAATACTTTTCAAAGCTTTTATATGATATAATTCACTTCAATGATCAATTTATCATTGCAAACTTCAAACATATTCAAGTTAAAGTGTTAAACAGACTGATCAACTCACAATTAATTAATACCAGATTTCTGTGACACAAGTGGAATTCTAAGGAAATTTGTGGTCAGGACACATGGCTATGATTTTACTGTGAAAAATTTCCAATTTTTGGGTTAACAATTCTGAGGAACAATTCAATGATGTTATTTACAAATAATTAAAAATTAGGTCCACTAGTTCAAGTAGCACCATTCCACCAGGAGCAGAGGAACTATTTTAAAACATACATAGCCAAAAAGATAGAGTTGAATTAGGGGTTTTTCTAAGAGGTTTTCAGAAGTAAAGGGTATGCTCTGTAATTTAGCCAAATATGATGTGACATACAAAAGTAGCCGGACCACAAACCAAAAGCCAAAAGAGGGAAGGAACTCCCACCAGCACGTGCCTCAGACAATAATAAAAACAGCAGCAACTTGTCCACAAGTATAATAATATCCAAGCAAAGAAGAAACTGCTGTTCTAGCAAGTGGTTACCATTTCACTTTCTGCTTGCCACCTTAGAAAATCTATGTGGCGAGGCACAAACGTCTTTGACCTTTCTTATGAGGCTTTAGCTTAGATTGGACCCACCAATGAATGAAGAATCCAATTTTTCTTTCTTTCCTATTTTTCTTAATTAAAATTTATATTTCTTTTTGCCTTTTCATCTATATTAAATTCTCCCAAAATTCTAAAAGAGAAAAGGTCTTCCCTTTTATGCCTCCCCCCCTCTACTCTAACTAGACAATGAATATTTTAGAAAAAGAGAATTAAATTTGTATAAAGCATAATCATCACCAACCACTGAAAGATATTAGAGGTTGTTCTTTTTTGTAGGTCCAAGATAAAAAGCTGATGAAGCATCTTAAAACTAATACCATTAATGACTCTATTGTATTTCTAAGTCATCATCAAGACAAAAAAAATCCTATAATTTAGTCATTGGTTTATTAGAAAGCTCAATCATTCTCTTGTAGAGAATATTAATTTAGTATCAAATAAGTGAGAGTTTCTACAATAATTAAAAAACCTATAGAGGTCTAAAAAGAAAAGGGAAAAAAAAAGATACTGGAATCTGGAGTGCTAATAAACGGTAATGAATAATGATACCAAATGTTAATGACCCATCTATACAAATTATGATAAACCCAGAAAGGAAGGATTCTTCTGTCCCATTACCAAAATCTTTCATCAGAATTAAAATCCTTCACAAACATTTTAGACAAGAATCCCATTTTCTACTCTGAGATTAGGAAAAAAAAAAAAAAAACCAACAACAAAAACAAAAACAACTAAACTTAAAATAGTAAGCCCATCAAATGTTACACGCTTTACAAGCTTAAACCTCAAAAAATTCCAATTTTCCAGTCTCTCTGTCTGTTCTGTTCTGAGTAATTCAAATAATAAATGCACAGAAATTAGGAGAAAAAATATGGAAAAACTGGCAAAGTAAATAAGACAAGTAAATAAATGTAAGGCGAATTCAATTAGACATGTGTAAGACATGAGTTAGTAACTTTGGCTACTTGTGGCATAGGACATAAAAGCAGCCAATTTCTTTGGATCCTAGCACATCTAAACATTCCTACACAATTTACAACCTGTTATATAACCATATAAACAAATAAGCTAGTTCTTGATTTAAAAAAAAAAAATAAGCTGGTTGGTTATACTCATAAGCAGGATAGAATTTAAAATGGTCGAAACTAAAATTTAAAAGGCCAAATTGAAAAAAAAGAAAAAAATTATTCTCTGTTTGCATTTTTTTCCCTGATAAAAAGAATAAGATGTTCACGTGATTCTGATTCAAATTCACACAACTGGAACTTATGATCACCGTTGGATCATCGCCACTGTACTAACGAAGAATCTAATTCAGCAGCAGTATTAACTTATATGAAAAATGACGTATAAGCCAGAGCCATTTTCCAAAGCTTCCACGCTTACTCACTCCAATAATACAATAAGTGGGAAGCACTGGAAATGGTCCTGCCCAATACTAAAATCAGATGTACACACACCCCAATAAAATTATTTATTATTTAATGCTGAATAAAATAAAATAACGGAAAATAAAATAAAATACAATAAAAATAATAAAAACGTACCCGAAAGTAGCGAGCTGTGCGAGGAAGAAAGGGTAATGCTTGAGAGGAACAAGAGCTAGCTTATACAGAACTCTATTCCCTACACCTAACACCACTGTAGCCGACGCTGCAACCGCCACCTCCAATTTGTGATTCTTCTCAATCCCATCTACCTCCCCCACTGTCTGATCTCCTACCGAATACGAATACCGCCCTACTTTTTCTGCTTCATTTCCGCCCTCTGATCGACCCAGCACCGCCTCTATTAAGAACGATGATTTTGAATGTTTTGGAGATCTTAAGAATATTCCTAGCCGTTGATTTGTTGTGAGATTGCGGTTTACTGGGAGAGATACAATCTCTAGTCTTCGTGGCCGCTGCTGCTGGGAATGGACCGGACCGGTTACCCCGGTGTCTAACCGGCGGTAACATGAAGTCATAATAATAACAATAATAATAGAAATAAATTCAAGAAATGATAGCTCTAAATTTCAAGAAACTAGAGAGAAGAACTGAAGAACAAGAAGACGACGAAGAAGAAGAATTAGAATACAGAGAGGCGTGTGTATGTACTGAAGGAAGAGGGAAATGGCCAAATATTTGTGTTTATATATGTTTTATATCACTTTCAGAAAGAGAGTTATAAATATATATTTGCAAAGAAGGACTGACATTTTGATGGATTCCACCTTCAACTTTTTCTTCTTCTTCTTCTTCTTCTTCTTATTATTATTATTATTATTATTATTATTATTTCTTCCAACGCTGAACGGGTAATGGACTATGAGGCAGTTACAAAAATGGTAATTAATACATTCATTGCACCTAAAATTATGAAAACACGTATCATAAAAAGTTTTACTTATAATAAAAATTAATATTTTTCTAAAAAAGATTATATAATTGATGGAATAAAACATAAAGGCATAAGATACCCAATAAAAAAGCCCCTCAACTAATTAGGAATTTGCAGTTAAACCTTTATTCTTTAAATTGGCTCGACGGCACCCTTTATTTCTTCAAATTGGCCCAATATTACTCTTCACGTTTTTAAAAGGGTTTAATTAAACTTAAACTTATAACACCTTCAAGTTTTATATTAGTGATAGGATCTACTTAAGAATATAAACCAATAATATTATGACACGCAATTTTTTGTTTTTTTCTTAAAAAATAAAAGCACTAAATTAAATTAATTAAAATACAAAAAAAAAATTAAGAAATATTAAGTTATTAAAAAAAAGAGGAGGAATACCAAACTCCTCCACCCAATCCATTCACTGCCGCTATTGTCCTCACCACCACCACCACCACCACCACCATTATCCTTTTTCTATTAACATCACCTTCAAAATCATGAAAAACACCTAGTGATTCAACACTAAATATCCAAAACATCACAAAAACTAATTAAAATCTATCAAAGACAGAATAAGAAAAATCTATAACAGGAAATCTACAATAGAAAATAAACAAAAATAATTGCATAATAAGAACAAGCAGATGAAATTACATAACAAAATTCCAATAAAAAAATACAAAACACAATACCAAAAATACAGAGCAAGAGAGCACCATTGTATGGCGTCCTCATCGCCTGCACCATCGTCTACCGTCTTCATTGCCTGCACCATTATCTACTGTCTTCATCGCCTGTCGTTCGTCACTCACAATTCGTTGCTTGTCATTCATTACCCGTCGTTCATCGCTCTTCGTCATTGGTTGTAGAAAGAAAAAAGGGCGGGATATTAGGTTTATTTTTATTATCCATATTTCATTATTTAATTTAATTAGGTTAGTTTATTTTTCCATTTTTCTTTTATAAACACACAAAAAAAAAGACAAATGTCCTTTGATTGATATTTTAAAGGGTCCCACACTATAATAGAAATTACTATTTCTGTTAACCATTTAATTTATTTGAACCTTTTAAAAAAATTAAAGGGTGACGTTGAGCCAATTTGAAGAATAAGGATTTAATTGCACATAATCGATATAAGAAATATTTATTAAACAATTATTAAATTTTTCGTCCAACTGTTATAATTAAATTTAATAAATCTAATGGTTCAAAATTTTTATGATACTAATGTTATGTAAAACCGAATTAATTATCATTTTCTTCAAATAGTTGATAGCTAAGGCAGTAGTTTTCATGAAATAATTACAATTTGCCCTTTGAGGTTTGCCATATTATATTAGTTACTCATTAATATTTAAAAAATATATTTTTTTATTTTGTAATCTTATAATAGAAACTTATTCTGTCAGAATTTCTGAATAAAATTTATCAAACTAGGTTTGATGTTATACTATTTGCATCTGAATTTTTGGTGTAATATATAGATTGTTTCATGTAGTTAGTGTAACGGTCCGGAATCAGATCAAGTGAGATATTGTCCACTATGGCCTCCCACTGACCTTACGGTTTTGTCCATTTTGCGAGTTTGATAACTTTCCAGGAGGTAACTTATCCTAGAATTTCTCTAAACCAAGTTCATTTAATTTTAGAATTTCTATAACTACATAGCCAAACAACCAAAAGACACCTCATGTTGATGAGACAATAAACACCTGGGAAGAGCAAGCTTTTTTCTTCCATTTGCGTGCAAAAAATATTGCCTCTGTTACTTGCTGCGAGTTATATAAAATATGTCCTCTAAAGGTAAGAGTTGAGAAAGAGTTTTAGAGCTTGACATGGACATACTCTTTGGTGAACCTACATTAGAAACATTAGAATAAAAACTCCACATTCATAACATCATAAGTTTTATTAGTATATAAGAACTTTAAATCCCTAAGCTTAAGAAACATGATGTCTTTTGCTAGAGTCACCTGCTAATCAAATGTAAGAATATTATTTCTATCACACCTTTCATATTATTTGAAACATGAAAGCTTAATAAATTAATTAGTGTAGGAGGTGTGATATAGGAGGAAGAGGTGTTTGTGTTAGAATATGAGAGGATGGGCCAAATTTGAGATTTGGGTTCAGAAAGTAATTAGGTCGGAGAAAAGGAAGGCCAAAGTTTGTTGGTAATAAAAGAGTATTCGAGAAAGTAGAATGGATGAGCCTCGAATGTCTGAAAGGGGAATGGGTTCATGGCCTTCATAGGTGACAAAAGAAGTGATTAGGCATTAAAGGACCAAAATTAGAAATGGGTATAGATTCATTATGGGCAGATATAATAGTAGTAATGGAAACTAAGAGAAGTGAAGCAGTTATATCACAAGTTCCTAGGGAGACAAAAGGAGCAAAAAAACCTAGGCAAGTGGTTGTGATAATTATTCCAAAAAGAAGTCTAGGAGTCTCAAAGTCTTACACTCTCGAACCATTTACTTCTTATAACAAAGAGTTTTCCCCTCCATTGTTAGTTATGTGAGCTTCCATGTGGTGATGTTGGCAAGCTGTCAACTACTCTTTTTTCAAAAGCTTTGGTTGAGAGAGGACGTCATGCAATATTGAATTTTCCTTTGCTTGAACCAGAAGGAGGCCTTGGTACATCACTTTGTTCCTCCCTACATTCATGAATAATATTAATGCCGCTTGACGTGTTCGCGTGGGATAACCTTAACAAAATAGTCTCTCTAGAACCAGTCACTAAACCACATTCCTCATCATCTTCTTCCTTAATATTATAGAGACGTGTGGTATGTCCCATTACACCATAGAAGTAAACAAAGTTAGATAACTTTTCAAATTTAAAGGGGCACTAAATCATTTCTTCATGCATCTTGTTATATAAACCTCTTAGTAAAGGTTTTTCTACATTCAAATTTACATTAATATGCATGAAAGGTGGTTGGTCACACCTTTGTAATCCTCTAATATCAAGAACTAATAAATCTCTAAAATTAGCCCTGATTCTTTCGATGTTTTTGCGTATTAATTTATTTTTGCGGCATATCTTTGTCATACAACCAAAATGGAGACTTCAAAGAAGTGTACATCCTTAAAAGCAACATATGTATGTCATGTCTAGATGTTTATAAGTTGCTTTTGAACCAACTATGGATGTCTTACTAATATTTTCTTATGATCATCTGAGTTGGAGAAATACAAAATGAAAGTATTTTGAGCAAACCGATAGATATTGAAATAGTTGTTTAGCTTCCAAGCACTTCGAAGAGCTTCATGAACCACATAAGCACTGAGAAACTTAGTAGAGATAACTTTTCTTATGAGAATGGAATTCGCTTATCATCTCCATAATTGTTGATTGTATGGTCTAATGTTGGATCTGTTAAGATTTCTAGTTTGTTCTATGAGGTGTTAAATCCCTAGTTAATCAACTTGCATATATTCTACTTACATAGCAAAAGTAAGTACAAGGAATAAAGTGAAAAGGACAAAAAAGCAAGGGTAAAAGGAGAAAAACGAAGAGGGTAAAAAGTACAAAAGAAGAAATGATAAATATAAAAGAATCACACTAACATTGTAAGATATTAAATAGGAAATAAATAGGAGAGGCAAATACAAATGCTACATTTTACTTTGTAAAAAGAAGAACTTTAGTAAATCAGGATCAAAATGGTATAGACAAAAAGAATAGAAGTGAGTCTCAAAAACAATAAAGATAATCATCTATATGTCAAATTTTCTCTCTCATCATAATTTTCAAAGACTCTCTATTAAATTCTCTCCTTCATACAACTATATTACAAGAATAATAATTTTTAATTAAGCATTGCAATTCTATGAGATTTATTATAATAAGATTTGGGTAAAGTTTAGAAAAACTACCCTATAGTTTGACACTTACGATATTTTTTATATCAAAGAAGTAACGTGTTTTGTGTAGCATTTTTTATATATATTCGATATTTTTCTCACTTTTAAATTGTAAATATTAATAGAAATATAAATTTAATTTAACATCCAATTAGATATTTTGTGATTATAAGAAATTATTAAAATATATATTATTTAATTAAATTAAATTTAAGAAACAAGTTTTTTAAAATAAAATTTTAATATATTTTATGATGCATTATTAAGTATTGTTACTTATAAAATCATAATTTAGTGAAAAAGTACGTAATACTCGTGCAAAACTATGTAATAAATGATAAAAATATAAATATGTATCTTAAAAAGTTAAAGCAAATACTTAGTACTCCTCTGATGCAAAAAATATTTTCGTCTCTAAAATAGAAAAGCGTCAAATCACATTATAGTTTTTTAAATTTTACCCATTAGATTTTCTGTAGTTTTTTCTAATTGAATTAGATTTTTTATATTAACTACAAAAAAAATTATTGTAGAAAGACTAAAAAATGATTTCATTTAATTATAATTATCTTACAAGAATTTAATTGTACCAATTAAAAATCATTGCTCTAGAATAGAGTTTTTTAAATGTTTTGAGCTTGAACAAGTAAAACATATTTTAAAATATTATGTCGGAGAGAAGGGTTAGCTGGGTGGTTGCAACTTGCAAGCTTAGGAAAGCACTTACCATCAAAGTCATTGGGACATTGCCTTGCTGGCTTATATTATAATTGATGCATGCAAGAACTAAACTGGAATATGTCAGGCTAAATACATAAAATGGACCCCTGAAGTTTGCAGATTTATGCAATTGGACCTTTGAGTTTCATTATGGTTCAATTGGATGTTCCAACTTTGTGTTTTGGTGCATTACTAAAAACAACTGATTAGTTTGAGCAATGTAGGTGTTGTTGAATATAATAATAAAAAAGAAATTAAGAAATTTTAAAAACAAAATTGTTTTTGTTTAAAAGAAATTAAAATGGAAAGATGAAGATGGTAATGGCAGAAAATTTCAAATTAACATTCCTACAATGGAAGATCATCCAATTTCAATCGACCTTGCCGTTATGTTCAAATTGACAATGCTATAACTCCTCCAATTCGAATCCTCCTATTTCTTCGCGCTTGTATAGATTTTCTTTTTCCTCTCTCAAAGAGGAAGAATAAAGATGAGCCAAGAGAAGCACTCATCTATTAACAAAGATGAAAATGGTACACCATAGCATCATTAGGGCAACTTAAGAAAATTCCAACGATAACTATATGCAACAATATCAAGTGCAATGTTGTTGTCAAGAAACTTTACCTTGTCTAAATATCTAAAGATAGAAATTAATTGTTGAATTTTCATAAGGGATAAATCCGTACCCAACTCTAAGCTTTTAATATTTTTGGTAAATACCCTTAAGCATGTTCTATGTTTATTTAAGATTAAAATAATAGTCTATGCAAAAGATATATATTAGTGCCAGAATGCAGAAGTTCATGTAGCTGGCCATGTACAATGAATTTCTGACAAGAGTGCGTCCATCCAACTAATATCCTTTCCTCTACTGTGCCATGCTTGTTTTGTAACTTTGCAGATGACATCATATTTGCATGAATGTGAGAAACAGGATATTACCAGTTATCATGATTAGAAAAGAAAGAAGCAATCTTTTAAAGTTTCTCAATTATTATTACAAATTATATAAGAATATTACTCTGTTCTAAGGATATTTGCTTCCCTTCCATGTCTTGCACTATAGATGGGAATCAATAGGATGTATGCATACAGAAGAGAAACATAGAATCAGCAACCAGGAAGCAAAAGAACTGGCCCATGTATATCCTAATATGTTATAGAATCTAGGGAGAGTTCTATTCCTCCTGCAATACAGGGAGACTGTTTTTGTGCTTTAAGCCATGATCTACAAGGCACAATGGAGGAGCTTGTTTTCTAATTGGGACTTTGAGCCTGCGATCTCCTAGTGAAAATGAAACAACCTCATCATTGCACCAAGGCTCACTACACCATAAAGCCATAAAAGATACAGCTTAAGATGAATATATAAACCTTTGAGACAGAATGGCACATGTAAGAAATGCTGATATTAACTTCCCTTTAACATATAGATGTTAGGATAGAAAAAACTGAGTGGGTAAAGTCTATGAATTTCTGAATACCTCATATTTTTGGCATAGCAAGCACTTCCTTCCCAACTTGACAATAAACTACATCCTAGGCACTATGCGATGCTTTTTATCAAGGCATAATTGTATGCGCGACAAAGGGAAAAATTGCATTGCATGCAAAGCTCCAAAGTTGGAGGCATCATCCAGTCAATTCAATAGAATCACGAAGGACCATGAGCTCAACATTATGTCGGCATCCACGTCTTCCAGCTGTTGCAGTTAGTTAAAATCTGCAGAAGCAAGCATTATCTGTCACTAATAAATGAACATCTATCGCCTTCTAATCATCTTCGCTCTCCATTTCTCGATCTTCAAACAAGTCTTCAGCTGGGTCATATACGGTCATGTTCGGAAAAAGCTCTAAGAAATCATCTTTGACCTTCTCCCTCAAATCTGGGTATGGAAGAAGCCCTTTCAAGATCACTCGAAAAGGCAAAGATAATGGAATCTCTGGAGATTGTCTCATCTCCTCATAAATGTCCATTGCTTCTGATGGCAACTCACTGTCTAAGAAGGCCCTGATGATGTCCCCGAAGGTATGTTGATCAAACAACACTCCCTCTCTCTTCAAATCTTGCCAAACCAGCTTCACTTCATCAACCTTTTTGTTTCTTGCAAGCATCATAAGCATGTCCCTATAGAAGAACATGTCTGGCCGATACCATATTTCTTTGCGCACTACATCATATAACTAAACATAAAATGATGCTGAATGAATATTGGATGTACCAAAAAGGAGAGAGCAGGAAATTACTGAAAAACCACATGCCGGATTGTGTATTTGTCCCTTAAAGTAAAGGAGCCAAAACAATCACCACAGAAGTACCCCCAACATACATATGTACTGACAGAAAGAAACAAAAACTCATTCGTTCATCAATTGTAAATTGCAATGAAACACCATTTTGATCCTACCTGCTCAATAATCAGCACACACATTAGGCTAAGAAATACACAACTCATGAAGTGTTGTGAGTGTTCAAATAACATTGTGAATATAAATACAAGAAGTAGCTCATCAGGATCATACCAGGAGAGTAGAATGGTAAATTTTTTCATCATCCTTTCTGTAGCTGTACAGCTACAGAGTTAGCAGTCCAAAAATAAATGTCATTCCTAAGGTTAAGAATCTCACTTGAGCATTCAATTATCGATAGACAACAGAGAAGTAATACCAGATCCAAAGATGCTGGAGTTCAAACTACATGTCTCAACTAGCCAAGTTACAGGAGCCACCTATTAAAATAAGTACTAAATGGATTATGCTATGCTGTGTGGTCACCACTTGTTTTTTCTATTTCAGATCAAATACTAAATGCTCACCACAATTCAAACTAAGTAATTAGGAAGAGAGGGAAGGCCGTCCCTTAGCATTTTTCTAGAACCTCAACAACATAGCTCATTAAAGCTAATAATGTCTCAATCCAGATTAGTAGGAATTGGCGAAACATATATATTTCCTTAAATCTGCTCAACTGGAAAGAACAGCATACTCCAAAAATGTTTCCACAAAATGAAACTTCTGATTTTCCCCTTCAATCTATTAGTCATCCATCTTATAAACTGTTCATTGCCCTTCAACAGTTCATAACATGTTGAAAAAGCATCTCAGGTTCAAAATCACAGCCTCGGACATTTTTATATAATGTTTGATAAATTTTAAATATATTAGATATACTCTATTGTCATTTAAAATAGCATTGAGCTCTAAACTAGCAATCCGTAAGCACTAGGATTTTTAAAATTAGTTAACAATATCTAATAAAATCTCAATTAACAACCAAAAATTAAATGAGAAATCCAACACAATTCCTTGGTAGAGTATTTCTTAAAGTAATGAACAACATGAAACTTAAATTGCAGTCTCCTATTCATCAAAAGTTTTATCTTAGACTATTTCTCAATAATAGGCCTAATAATTTCTGTCAGCGAGTTAAAGTCTTTCTAGGTACTTCATATATTTCTCAGCTCTAGAAAGATATAGATCTAAATAGCAGCAGATTGGGCGCATTATTAAAAGAGATTTGATATCAAAATGAACAGATAAAATACAGAAACTAGAATCTAAAAAACACAAAAAACAATTCAATTGGGAATGACAAATTCCAAGGCAATGCATTTCACATAAGGATCCCTCCACTTCTATCTCAGTCCATAATCGTTAATACCAAGACAAAAGTTAATGAACAATACGAATCCAACATGATCAATTTCCCATTCTAATAATTCTTCAAAAGCTTTTCAGTTTGGTTGCCAAGAAAATTTGCCGAAACTTGTACTTAACCAGAATAACCCATAATGCCTCGTTAAAAACTTAAGAGAATTTTTTTTTTTTTTCTTTTTAAGAAATTAACAATTTCATGATACAGCAATCATATATTAAAATTCTGCGAAACTTTCAAACGATTACAGACTACCCAAATCTGCAGAAGCCTAAAGAATCTCAAATTTATTTCTTATCTCCCCTAAAACTTTCCCAGCAACCAAACAACATAAAATTTAACAACTAAAAACTAAACTAATTTTTTTTTATAAAAAAAAAAAACGAACCTTCATACAAAGAAAAACCTGGTCTTGCCTTTGAAACTCAGCAAGGACGGAGACAAGATCAGATTTGAGCAAGCGAGAAACATGCGACTTAATGAACCGATCAAGCCGAACCGGATTGGACTGTAGTCTTTTAAGCTCTTTGGCCACAATCAAACCCTCTTTACCCATCTCCTTCTTTCGCCTCCATATTGATAAACTGGGTTTAGACGACGAATTAGAAATAAAATATCGCCAAAAACTAAACAAATAATGTTGCTGTTGCTTTGTGTTTTGGTGCTTTGTTATGCAAGCGATTTTAGAGAAAAATCGATCACTAGTTGAAGAAAGTGAAGTGATTTTATTAGTTGTGTGTACAAGATTTGAAATGAAACGCCACATAGAAGATAACACAATCAAAGAAGCTTTTGCAAGAGTGTTTCTTGTTTGAAATTAGAGTGCTTTTTTGTTTGATTCAGGCTATGGTTTATTTTTGTTGGTGGCGACTGGCATATGGGTTTTGCTGTAAGCACTATTATGAGGTATTCGGGTGGTTTTCGATTGTGATTGAGGTAGGAAAAATTGGTTTTTTTTCAGTTTTAATTTTATTTTTTAACTTTTAAAAGTTATTTTTCAAAAAAATAGATAAATTGATATTTTTAAAAATTTAAATTGATAAAAGTACTTTATAAATAAATTAAACAATTTATACATATTAATTTTTAATATCTAAATCTTTTAACATGTGTATTTAATTTTTGACACATAAAATTTTTATTTTAATATGTATATTTATTTATTTTGATGTGTACTTATTTATTATATATATAATTCAAGTTAATATATGATTTTATAGTTTTTTAATTAATTTATTGATTAATAAGTTATATTTCTAATTAAATATCAATTTTAATTCTAAAAAATAAGAGTTAATTTTATTTTAATATTATATTAACTAATAAATAATTCTTTAATCATATAATAATATTAATTTTATTTAAAAAAATAATATTATTAATTAAATTTTAATATTATATTAACTAATAAATTAGTTTTTTAATTGGATAATAATTCTAATTGTATAAAATAATATCTTAATTATATTTTTAATAATTATTATTTTTTACTATATGATGAATTTTTAATTTAAAAATAGTAATATCAATTATATAATATCATTAATTCATATAATACTAGAATTAATTAATAATTATTTTTAGAATATTTTATATTATTATACTAATAAAATTTTAAAATTTTAAAAAAAATTAAAAAGAACATTTAAGAATAGTTATTTTATTATTATTTTTAAAATATTATTAATTAATATTATAAATTAATATTTTTATTAAATTATATCTATCAGTTTGATTTATAATCAAAATAATAATAACGGTCGTGCAACGCATGAGTAAACTACTAATAATAATTAAATTGAAATTTCAACTCCCAATAATAAATTTAAAGAGTAATTATTATTTATTCCTGTATTTATCCATATTATACTAGTTATCTCCTCATATTTAAAGATATATTTTTTCATCCTTATATTTTATAATTTTATATTAAAAATCTCTTTTGTTAAAATTTCAGTTAAACAATTGTTAACTAGGTTTAGTTTTATACTGTTTGTCCGTTGATTTTTAGTGTAATATAAAAATAATATTTTATAGTTTATTTATTATACTAAACCCTCATATCTAATTTTTATACGAAAATTAATTTTAGTATTTGTAACAAAAATAATTAATTAGTGTTATTTAATTACTCTAATTTTTATCATAGCTAAATTCTAGTAAAATTTAAATATTTTAAAAGTACCTATATTAATTAAAATATTAAAAATTTATATAATTTAATTTCAAATTGTTAAAATAAAATAGATAGTGTTGGTATTATTAATTTTGTTACAGTATAATTATAATTTTAATAAGAAGTTTGAGGATTAAATTATATTTTTTATCAATTTAGATCCTTAATTACATTGACTTTCAAAATGCAAGAAAATTTTAGTGCAATGAGTAAAATATAGGAAGCAATTTATATATTACATAAAAAAAATTAAAGGGTAAATAGTATAAAACCAAACCTAATTAACGATTCCCTAACAAAAATTCTAACGAAAATTTTTTTTAGTATAGCATTGCAAAATAAAAGAATGAAAATATATATTTTTCAAATGTCAGGGGATAACTAATATAATATGAAAAAATATAGGAAACAAATAGTAATTACTCCTAAATTTAAATATGTCTTATATCTCAACAAAAAAATTAAAAATACTTTATATTTTGGAGTGTTTAAAAATTATATCAAGCATAAGTTCTTTAAGATTGATTTACCTTCACTAACCTCGAATTTAAATACTTAAATTTGAGCTTAAATTCGATTTGAGAAGATTGCAAACTTAATGGTATTTTATTTATAACTAGTCATTTACCCGTATGTTCAACAATTGCTATTATTAAATGATTATAAAATTAAATTGATAGATATAATTTAATAAAATTTATAATATTTAACATTAATTTATAATATTTAAAAATTAGCAAAGTAGCTATTTTTAAATATCTTTCTTGATTTTCTTAAAATTTTAAAATTTTATTAATGTAATAGTATAAAAATAATTTTAAAAATATATATTAATTAATTTTAATATAATATAAATTAATACTATAATTGATATTACTATTTTTAAGACTAAAATTTATTATATAATTAAAAATTAATTTATTACTAAATATAATATTAAAAATATAATTTAAGATGTTATTTTTTAGATTTTAAATTATTATCTAATTAAAAAAATAGTTTATTAGTTCGTACAATATTAAAATATAATTAATATGTTATTTTTCAGGATATAATTAGTATCATCATTTGATTAGGAAACTATTTATTAGATAATATAATATTAAATTATAACTGATATACTATTTCTTATAATTATAATTAGTGTTTAATTAGGAATGTAACTTATTAATCAATAAATTAATAAAAAAAACTATAAAAGTACACATACATTTTAATTCTATGTGAAACAAGCATATGTATCAAAAAAATTTAAACTTCAGAATATATATATATATATATATATACACTATAGAGAACTTATTTAACGGTTGTTTGAAGTGAGAAATTTTAAATAAATTTTTTTATTAATTTTATAAATTTATCGTTTCATAAACAAAAAGAAAGTCTAAATGTATAAATTTAAAAAAATATATCTGTTAGAATTTCTCGGTTTTTTAGTAGAAAGTAAAAAATTTCAATTATTTTAATAAAATAATGAATTGTTATAATATATTTTTATTAAAATATTATTTATGATAAATTTAAATTATCCTAAAATTTATCCTTTGCTTTTATCATTATTTTTTTTATATTTAATCTAAATGATGAAATTTTTAAAATTTATAGACCCTAAATGTATACATTGTAGAATACTTCAAATCCTAAAGATCATTTTTCTCCTTGAATTTAATGAGAAAAAAATGTGATTTTAAAAAAAATTTAAAAAATGAGGATAAATTAAAAATTTTCAAATCCTAATTCTTAAATATATTCCTTATAATAGAAAAATAAAATAATTTAAAAATTAACTGTGATGTTCTTACATTTATATATTGAACAATACGATCTATAATTAAGAAAAAAACTAATTTAAAAGTTTATTAAAATGCTCTTACATCTGTGAATCACTTTGTTCAAGATTTAGAAGCATAAAACAACTGGGGTTTAAAATAAAGTATGAACAAATAAATAGAAGAAATTGAACTTTAACAGTAATTTTCTATTAATTAAGAAAAATATTTACAGAGAATTTATCTTTAAGTAGTATTTATTAAGTGTTGTTGTTATTAATTTAAATATTGATTGCTCTTTCTATTAGGTTTGCCTTTGTTTTTATAGAAATCTTTAAATTTCGTTTTTTTTAAAGATTTCTATAGAATCCCATTATCTTTTTTTACTCGAGGAGTTGGAGTACATAATGGAAATATTTTTTGCATAATTTTTTCAACCTCTTCTTTCACGCGCTAAATTTGTTAAATATTTACTTTAAATTATTAATTAATTAATTATTTATTTATTTATTTAAATTATTCAATTAATTAAATAAAATAAATTATTATAAACTTACACTTATGGGCCTCCATATATTTTTATTAGGCACCAAAAATTTATTTGTAGGCCACAATATTATATCATATGACAATAAAAAAAAAAAATTTGTCTTATCTCTCTCGGTGCTTTCCTCTCTTTATCATCGTGCATTTCATGCCTTTCTTCAAATTGGAGGATGGGCCATTTTGGAGGTCATAGTTGTTTAAGCAAACTCATTTTATTTAGGGAAAAATATAAAATTTGATAACATGGTTTATCTTTTTTATCTTTTTTTTATAATATATTAATATTTTAAAAATTAAACCATTAATAATTTATATCAAAATTCAGTGATATTAGTGAACTCAATAGTTGTAGCTTATTTATTCAATATCAATTACTTGTAATTTACTACAATTTCATTTGTTATCAATTTAACTTTCATTTAAGACTAGCCATGTCAATTTTATAAAGTTTATATAGAAAAATTAAAGAGAAAATATATCACAATTTGATTTTTCTTTAATTACAGTCAATTCTGATTGTGGATGATCTAATAAAATTAGAGACTCTACATATAACTATTTATCTGACAAGACTGATTTTGCAGCAATCGGACTTTATTTAAAATTCTATTGTCAAAACTATTAATGATATTAGTGAATTTAAATATAAATTGCTAGCAATATAACTATTAAAATATTAAAATGTTATTAAGAAAATCACGGAACCTCTTGTATTAAAATGTCAAATATTATACTTCTCTTTTATTTAATTAGTATTTTCAGCCACATATATATTTAGAATCTCTTCTATTAAAGTGTCAAATATTATACTTTTCTCTTTTACTTAATCAGTATTTTCAGCCACATATATATTTAGTATTCTTCTGATGAATTTTTCATCATTTTTCCCTTTTATTTAATTAGTATTTTCAGCCACATATACTGAACCCCATATAAGAATTAAAATTCAAATTCGAACGCGTCTCAATCTTTATGCAAAACAGAAGAAGAAGAAGAAGAAGAAGAAGAAGAAGAAGACTTATTCACATGGAAGACAGCTTCACTTTGACTAGCTATTTAAGCAATCACCTAAGCTGAAGAACATTGCTTATGGACCTCATGAAATGAAGATAGCTACATACAAATTAAGAAAATACTTTTCTCTTTCCTGAGGTTGACAAAATATTCATGCATCAATTTTAGCCTGTCCTGTCACTTTGAAGTTAGTATTCCAATACGACTCCAGGGTTCAGAAAATGGACAGCAGCCCAGATTTTCCAAAGGCTCTGAGATTGTACTAAGGATGATATGGGCCATGGCCCTGACCATAGATTCAGTGCTTCAAGGCTGAGGCCTCTATCAGAGCGGTACAGAATGCAATTTCATGATGGCATAGATGATGACATAGAGAATCCAGGTCCCACAAGATAATGAATCTTGACATATATGACAAGTATTGATCTTTGTAATAAACAGTCAATATATTCACAGTAAAATTGAATAGAGCCAGAATGATAACTCCATGACTCTTGTGGTTGGTTATTTAATTAAAGAGGAATGATGGTTATCTGAAGATGAAAAATCTGAAGAATTTTTTGGCATTAAAGCTAAAGCTACAATGTTTCTTTATCCCATACCTTTGTGGGTACTTCTTCTTCTTCTTCTTCTTCTACCTTTACTACTACCTAAAAGAGGTAACAAGCATCTTCCACCAGGTCCTCCTAAGCTTCCAATCATAGGAAACCTGCATCAACTTGCAGGATTGCCCCACCGCTCTTTATGGCAGCTCTCCAAGAAATATGGTCCAGTGATGCTTCTTCATTTTGGTGGTGTACCTGCAGTTGTAATTTCCTCTGCTGAAGCAGCAGAAGAGGTCCTGAAGAATCATGATCTTTCTTGTTGCAGTAGACCTTCCTTAGTTGGTGCTAGAAGACTTTCATACAATTATCTAGATCTGGCTTTTTCACCATACGGTGATTACTGGAGAGAGATTCGAAAAATATGCGTTCATGAGCTGTTTAGCATAAAAAGGGTGCAGTCGTTTCAGTTCATTAGGGACGAAGAAGTTGCTGCGCTAATTGATTCAATATCTCAATCATCATCTGCTGCAACCCCTGTTGATCTTACTGAGAAGTTCTTTTCTCTCACTGCAAATATAACATTCAGGCTGGCTTTTGGAACAAGCTTTGAAGCAACTGATCTTGAGAAGGATAGGTTTAAAAATTTACTTGACGATGTGGAAGCCTTGCTGGGAAGCTTTTCTGCAAATGAATACTTCCAACATGTAGGCTGGATTATTGACAGGTTTACTGGTTATTATGCAAAGACAGAAAACGTCTTCCATAAGCTCGATACTTTCTTCCAACAAATAATTGATGATCATCTTAAACCTGGGAAGATGGATAAAGAACTGGAAGACATTGTTGATGTGCTACTGAGATTAGAGAGGGAGCAGACTGAAGTTGGTTCAGTTCAGCTCACAAAAGATCATATCAAGGCAGTTCTCATGGTATGTTCTCCATCTTTCCCTTGGACTAGTTGTCTTACATCTCCCCCATTCACCTCACCTGACTCTGTTTATATAACTACGGATACAATTTTAGAGCTCTGTACTGACACTGGAATAAAATTGTGGTAAAAAACTTTTGGGTTAAGTAACAACTGAGCCATAAAAATGACGTCTTTTTCTTCATATCTAATCAGTTTGAACTGATATCTGATGCTGTTTGCATCTCAATTGTGATGTTCTTGCATCAGGACTTATTTGTGGCAGGAGTATATACTGGTGCAGTTACCCTGATATGGGCTATGGCTGAGCTTGCTAGGAATCCTGAAATAATGAAGAATGCACAAGAAGAAGTTAGAAATGTAGCGGGCAATAGAGAAAGAGTGGCAGAAAGTGATATTGATGATCTCCATTACCTCAAGATGGTAATAAAAGAAACTCTGAGATTGCATCCCCCTGCTCCATTGCTACTTCCAAGAGAAGTGATTTCCAATTTTAAGATAAACGGTTGTGACATTTATCCCAAATCACTGATCCATGTCAACGTTTGGGCAATTGGAAGAGATCCTAACTACTGGAAGGACCCTGAAGATTTCTTTCCTGAAAGGTTTATTGATAGCTTCATCGACTTCAAAGGGCAACATTTTGAGCTCTTGCCTTTTGGAGCTGGTAGAAGAGGTTGTCCTGCACTACATATGGGAACTGTATTAATAGAACTGGCACTTGCAAATTTGTTATACTGTTTTGATTGGAAACTACCAAATGGAGTTCAAGATATCAACATGGAAGAGCAAGCTCGTCCTAGTCTTACTATATCTAAAATGGAACCTCTCAAACTTGTACCTGTCAGATACCTTGCTCAGTAGCCATCTGAAGATAATGTAAGCTGATGAGCATTTCTTGATTATAAATACTCTCCAGTTCAATGGTTGTAATCGAAATAAGTCGCTTTCTGTTGCTGTAATTGCCCTATGGCAATTTATCAATTTTGCTTCAATTGCAAAATTAACTAGTTAAAACAGTTGAATACTATTGATTAATTTGCCCTTAATTACCAACAAAAGAGACACATCAGCTATCAATATCATCATCTGTTACTCACTTTTTACCCATATTTTTTCTCTCTTCAATGGTGCGCATGGTATACGATGTCCTGCATTCTTCTTCATGACATTCACAACACGGAGCACCATATATGCAGTTCTTCTTCATGACATTCACTGCAATACATTTCAACCAACTACCTGAGAGATAAATACTTTCTGGGAATTTACTTCTTGACGTAGGTCAGATATACAGAAAACTATTCTACAGTTAAAAATTTGCGGAAAATAGAGAAGTTGAAGACTGAATTCATCACAGGATTTCAGATCTGGTAGAAGCATTTGAGAATCACCCAAGAAAAGGTTTTTTCAGACTCACACCTAGGGAAGAATTAAATTACACAATCCTAAAGCAATAATTAACTGGAAAATGATTATTGATTGAGATTGAGATCTTATAGAGAAGACCTAGTACAAGCCTGGTTTTAATTGAACAAAAACTAATTCCAACGCCACTAGGACTAAGATTCCTGAACTGGAAAAATTATAAACTAATACTAACTAGGAAAACCCTAAACAAATACTAAATAGGATACAAATAAACTAACTTTTGAATAATGATATTAGAATTCATAAATACAATTCAATTTGAGCTTCCTAACTAACAATTTAGGACAAAATTTAATTTCAAAATTCTTGATCCGCATAATTCTCCATTGGTTGGATAAACCTTGATCTTGAGTTTTGAAATGCCCAAGGAGCAAAAACATTAATATATTGGACTTCGATTCGGCCTTCTTAAGTAGTGGTAGTAAACAAATACTTGAAACCTCCTTTTAGACTTATTTGTAAACGCATTAGGAATAATAAAGTCTACCTTTTGAACACTATCAATACTCCACACAAATTCAGCATCTTGAGCATCTCCAGAATCTTGAAAAAACAAAGTCCATCCTCTTTGTCCCTTCTATTTTCTTTGTTCCAAACTGAATCATACCCATATTTGCATCCAAAAAATACTTGCGGGAATTCTCTATGGCTTCATGCGTGACTTCTTGTTGCTCTTTAAACTTCTTCTTTACTTCAATTGGTTCTTCATATTCAATGTCTTGTGCCTGCGAATATTAGGGGAAGGTTTTGTTCAACTCATAAATGTTCAACTCCAACAAAATCTTAGCTGCAACTTGTAGAGGCTGACTTTTGTCTTACATCATAGATCAAACAAAATAAATCAAATCAAAAGGCTGATACACCAGGAATAAATGCAAATAGATTTGCAGGCAACAAGCTAACGCAGAAAGACTTACATGGATGAGGCAACAAAACTGAGTCCCATCATTTAGGAAACCAATCTGCAAGACAAAAAAAAAACATGGGAATCTGCAGAGAAGAAGGCCACTTAAATCCAATAGGCAAATGGTAACAAATATATAATAATAATATGCTCTATTTCCAGGAGAAGGCCCAAGGGATGCTTGGAGGTTAGTGTATAGGATAAAAGAAGTGGATAGATAGGTATAAGAAGCAGAAAAAAAGAGACCATTCCTGATTATGGAATACAGGCACATAAGCCATTGATTAGAGAGATAGAAACTTATAAAGAAGCCTTCATGACTACTTAACCCCTCTTCAAGTAGTAACTATTAAGAGGAAAAATCTCATACAAGGACCACTAAAGCTGCAGATAAATGTCAATGTATCACCTATTCCTTCAAAACTCAACAACTGTAATTAAAAAGTTTACTTTACTACCCGAACACCTGTTTCCTACTTGAGAAGAGAAGGAGACGGGGAAAAAGGAGTAAATTATCTTAATCACCATAAAAAGGACTAACAACAAACAAAAATATTGCTCTCCCGATTCTCCCTCAAATAATACAAAAAAGAAACTTTGTGTTCACGGACACACTCACGGTATCACTATGTAATTGTCTTCTAATCTGAGTATTGTATGTCTTGGGCCTAAATTAGCATGCACAATGTATGCTAAGGTAATGTCCACCTGCACATGGGCACCAAATTATTTTACCTTCAAGTGAGTGACAGAGGCACCCAGCTTCAGTAGTTGAAGAAGGTTAGACTTCTGATGTACTTCAAGCAGCATGTACTTCAAGTTCTGGGCTAGACTCTCGTATTTTCATCAACAACTTATTGCATGAGATGCTCGACTTTTCTGACACTTCTGATGCAAAATTAGGCAACAGGCCCACGATATCTTTACCCAACGAGCTATGACAGAGAGAAGTCATGATTGTATTTTTTATTTCTGAGTCAAGAACAACTCCCTTATCCGCCATCAGTTGAAGAAGGTTTATAGTCTCTTCTGCTTTACCCATTGAGCTAAAACCTTTAAGTAATGAATCATATACATGGATGCTTGGTATAAAGCCAGAGCCAATCATTCTATTAAAAGCTCCTTTAGCCTCATCCAACAGTCCAAGTATTGAGAACCTATTTATTAAAATGGAGTAGGTAAAAGCATCAGGATTCAAACCCATTTGAAGCATGTCCTTTAGCAATTCTTTGGCTGATTGAATATCCCCTGCTTTCAGAGTCCCATCAATCATTGTATTGAAAGAGATGACATCCAATTCACAATTTGAGTTCCTCAATTCTTGAAACAACTTCCTCGCTTGCTCCAAGCTGCTCTCCTTGCACAAGGAAGCCATCAACATATTATAGTCAGACAAAGCAGGGCTCAGCCCAAGGGCTCTCATTCTAGTAAAAAGTCCTTTTGCAACATTAAGCATGCCCATTCTACAAAATCCACGAATCATGGCACCATAGGTGATTGAATCTGGAACAAATCCTAATTCATTTACACGTTTCCATATTCTCATAGACTCATTAATCAATCCTGCCTTTAGATATTCTCCAATCAAAACATTGCAAGTTACCAAATTAACAGAGTACCCCCTATCAATCATCATATCATAAATCTCAGTTGCCTCATCAACCCGAGCTTCCTTGCAAAGCCCCTGAATTAGATAATTAAAAGTCCTGACATCTGGCTCAATATAATTTCCATCCCTCAACACAGTATGAAAGAGTTTCATCGCCTCATCAACTCTACTGTTATTGCAAAGTCCCATCAGTAAGGTATTGTAAGAAACCACATCAGGTTTCATTCCCTTGTCCAACATCATTTGCATAATTTTTAAAGCTTCATTAACCAGGCCTTCCTTGAATAGTCCATGCATTAAAACATTATATGTCACAGTATTAGGCTCTTCACCCTTTTCTACCATCAGTTTAAACAGGTTTATAGCCTTAGTAGTCTTTCCATCTTTGCAGAGTCCAGAAATCAAGCACGTATAGATATAAACATCAGGGCGAATCCCACTTTCCATCATAGCATTAAACGTAGCAGTGGCTTCTTTCCATTGCCCCAACTTACAGTAACCATTAATAAGTGTACCATAAACAACAACATTCACCTCCGATCCCTTTCTTTTCATCTTCTCCCACAACCCAATTGCCACGTCTACCCTACCAGCCTTACAAAGACCATTCATCAAAATAGAGTACGTAAAAGCATCCGGTTCACAATTCATCTCCTCCATCTCAATTAACAACTTCATAGCATCTTCAAACTGTTTCGCCTTGCAAAGTCCTTTTATAATTATACTAAAAGTAACAACATTTGGCATAACATGAGTCATTTTCAATTCATTAAGCAAATTCATAGCCTCATAAACCTCACCATTACTACACAGACCCTTTAACATCAAATTCATAACATACACACTGACCACAAAACCACGCTTTAAAATCAAACCCAACACCCCAAAAGCAAATTTGAGCATATGGGTATGCACAAAGCAATCGACTAAAAGACTTAAAGAAGAAAAATTAGATATAATACCAACATGGGTCATCTTACTATAAACAGAAAGCGTCAATTGGTAATTCTTAGACCTTACCAAACTATGCAGAAGAGAATTACAGATTGACTCTGAAGGATAGAGATATGAATCGATAGCTTGGTGAAACAAAGAAACTGCTCTAGTGGATTGAAAATTGGGTTCTTGACAAAGTAATCTCAATTGGGTTTCTACATCAGAAAGTGAAGAGATTGAAGGGAGAGAAGAGAAACATTTGACGTAAAATGGAACACAAATAATAGTATGTAAAATGGGACGTGAGCTTTTAATCAGTTCGAAATTCATATTTAAATAATCAAAGGAACCACAAAGAAAGAGAAGAAATTGAGACAGAAATAAGGTAAAGGGTTTAGGGTTTAGCAGTGCAGCTCGCCAAAGCCTTATTTCTTTCTCGGTCCGGTTTAACAATCAAGTGCTCCTTACTCGGTCTCGTCCGGTTAATTTTAGAAGCACTTGTATATAACAGCATTTTGATTTTCTATATAATTTAGTTCTAAATTACTAAAGTAAATTAAATATTATTAAAATTAAAATATTACTAAAGGAAAAAAGAATTATTTTGATTTTCTAAATGATTTTCATAAGATTTAAGAATTAAATTATAATTATTTATTAATTGCATTGATTTATATAAAAATAATAGTAGTTAAAATTATGAAAGTTGGAATTTTAGTATAATAAAATATAAGATACAAAGTAAAAATAATGAAATAAATAGTCGTTTAGATCTATTGTATTTAAATAGTTATTTAATAAAAAAGACTTTTAATATAAAGTTATAAAATAAAATAATAAAAATATATTTTAAGACTAAAAGGGGAATTTGAGATGGAATAAGCTTTCAATTTAATTGCATCTTTATTGGTGACACAAAATTATTTCCAATTTCTTAGACATTCTGATTATGCTTGGTTTGCTGTAATGATCTATGTAATGGAATGGCCATTACCTTACAGGTGTCATTCATTTGTTCGATAATTACCATTATGTAATGATAATTACGTAAATAATCATTTTTACTTTCAATCATATATTAGCCAATACATCAATTAATAAAGGATATCTCGGTACATTATTTTTTTCTTATTTTTCTTCCTTTTTCATTTTTATTTCTACAACTTTACTTCTTCTTCCTAAAGCATTTTCAAATTAAAACCCTGGCTCTCAAATTAAAAGTTCAAATCCTCTCTCATGTAAGGATTTCTTTCCCAATCTTTCTTCATCACTTTCTATCTCTCCTTCATTCCGATTCCTAGGCCAAATTCTCAAAAGTCTTTATTCTTATTCCTTTCATTACTATCACCACCATCTCTCTTTGTTGTGATAATGAATGACATCAACAACACGTTAGAGTCCACCAGGTCGCCACCTCAAGCGTACTTTTCGATTCTCACACTCCACTGTCCTTTTTAGAATTAATTATCGTTTGTTGTCTGCTTCAAAATTTTATTCGGAGTGAAATGTCTGCAGATAAGATGGAGAAGAGGTTAGATAGAAGAAGATCTCAAAGTCAAAGAATTAATTAATAGATGATATTATTTCAACAATTGAGACATCAAATGATTGGATCGCTTGGAAAGATAACTTATCAATAGACATGTATAATGAATAAAGAGAACAAAAGATAATGAAAAATCGTGTTATCCTATTGAGTGAAAATTGACTTAATATTTTAATTTTGACAATAAGAGAAATTAACATATTAAAATACTTTTGTATATTATTCTTTGGATGTTTTATTTTACTATTGTTATTATTTTTTTAAGATAATAATATTTTATATATGGAGTCATGGTGTTAATAGACTATAAATAAAAATTATTTATATTATTGTGTTATTTAAAATAATATTGTTAGGATTCGGGTCGGTTCGCCCAGGTTGACCTCAACCCAATTATATATGTTGACCCATATAAATTATAATTAATTTTATGAATATAATTAATAATTTATTAATTGTTTGTGTTGGTAATTACTAGGGAAGATACCAAAATAACATAATAAGAGGAAGTTAACTAAATGTAGTTCCCACCATTAACATATCATCGATACAAGAAATCAAAAGAAAAGCGCTCCCTCTAGTTTTAGAAAAACAATTAAGAACTTAAAATATCAAATACAATTCCTTAGTGAATTGTGTTAGTGATACAGTGTACATCAATATATTTGTGGAATCATCAAGAGGTAAGTATTTTTTTTTTTAAATTCTCACTTAAACTACATTGGTATTAGAGCCTAATGATGATTCTCATGTTGTGTTTAATTAATTTTTATCTTATGGCATGCAAAATTAAAATTTGAAAATTTTGAAGTTGTGAAAAATAATTTGATAGCAGTACTTTGAGGCTATATTTTCATTTGAGTTTTATGTGTTTCATGTATTCTTAGACTACGATATAAGAGCTTTAAATTGATATATAGAACATAACTTTTGGAGTTATGTATTGAAAGATATGAATGTGCAAAGTTGGGTGTTTGATATTCAAATTTTAGAATTTTTTATTTTATGATCAACATGGCAACTTTAGCATATTTTTTCATTTATGTTTACTATTTTTTAGACTCAATGATTAATATGTGTTTACAGTACGGAATGAGATCTTTAATTGACATAAAGAACACTCAAAACCCAATTGTATAGAAAAAGTTATGATTCTTTGAAATAGGATTGTTGAAAATCGAGTTCTGAATTATTTTTTTTGGTTCTAAGGTTCTTAAGGTTAAAAATGAAGTGACTCACTTTTTCAAACATACATTTCTAGGCATCAAAATTTAAAATAAATTGTACCATTAAACTTATAACATATAAAAATAGGAGGGTAGAAAAAACTAAACCTAATTAAAGATTTCCTACTAGAGGATCTAACGAAAGAAATTTTTAATATAATATTGCAAAATAAAAAAATAAAAAATATATTTTCTAAATGTCAGAGAAATTTTAAATACATCTTATATTCCAATAAAAAGTTTAAATATATTTTATATTTTAAAGTATTTAAAAATTATATCAGGCATGAGTTCTTCAAGATTGATTTACCTTCACTAACATCGAATTTAAATACTTAAACGTGAGATTAAATTCGATTTGAGAAGATTGCAAGCTTGGTGGTATTCTATTTATAACTAGTCGATTACCCATATGTTGCACGACTCCTATTATTATTTTGATTATAAAATTAATTAATAGATATAATTTAATAAATCTTTTAATATTTAATATTAATTTATAATATTTAAAATTAGCAAACTAGCTATTTTTAAATATCCTTCTTTATTTTTAAAAATTTAAAAATTTTATTAATGTAATAATATAAAAATTATATTAAAAATATTTATTAATTAATTTTAATATTAATATAACTTAATACTATAATTGATATTACTATCTTTAAGACTAAAAATTTATTATATAATTAAAAATTAATTTATTTTTTAGAATTTAAATTATTATCTAATTAAAAACTAGTTTATTAATATTAAAATATAATTAGTATGTTATTTAATCAGAATGAAATTAATATCATTATCTAATTAGGAAACTATTTATTAGATAATATAATATTAAAATATAACTAATATACTATTTCTTATGATTAGAGTCAGTGTTTAATTAGGAATGTAACTTATTAATTAATAAATTAAAAAATATATAAAATTACACATAAGCTTGAATTTTATATATAAAGTAGTATACATCTCAAAATAAAAATCCTACATGTCAAAAACTAAGCACATATATCAAAAAAATTTACATTTCAGGAATATATATATATATATATATATATATATACTATAGAAAACTTATTTAAGGGTTGTTTGATTTAAGAAATTTTAAATAATTTTTTTATTAATTTTATAAATTTAATTCAAATTAATTATTTAACAAACAAAAAATAGTCTAAATGTATAGATTTAAAAAGATCTATCTGTTAAAATTCCTCACTTTTTTAGTAGAAAGTAAAAAATCTCAAATTTGTTATTTTAATAGAATAATGAATTATTATAATACATTTTTATTAAAATATTGTTTATGATAAATTTACTTTATCCTTTGCTTTTATCATTATTTTTTTAATATTTAATCTAAATGATGAAATTTTTAAAATTTATAGACCCTAAATATATACATTTTAGAATACATCAATCCTAAAAATCAATTATCTTTTTGAATTTCAAGAGAAAAAATGTGATTCTTAAAAAAATTTAGAGAATGAAGATAAATTAATATTTTTTCAAATCCTAATTCTTAAATATACTCCTTATAATAGAAAAAGAAAATGATTTAAGAGTTCACTGTGATATGATGTTAACATTTATATATTGAACAATACGACCGATAATTAAGAAAAAAATCAGTTTAAAAGCTTATTAAAATGCTCTTATATCTATTAATCCTTTGTTCAAGAGTTAGGAGCATAAAACAACTGGTGTTTAAAATAAAGTATGAACAAATAAATACAAGGAATTGAACTTTAACAGTAATTTTCTATAAATTAAGAAAAACATTTGGAGAGAGTTTGTCTTTGAGAAGTATTTATTGAGTTTTGTTGTTGATGATTTAGATATTGACTGTTCTTTCTACTAAGTTTGCTTTTGTCTGTATAGAAATCTTTAAATTTCACTTTTTTTTAAAAGATCTGCTTCTGTATTTTATACCTGTAAAATTCCATTACCTTTCTTTAGAGTATACAGTGGAAATACCTGTTTATATAACTACTGATACAATTTTAGAGCTCTCTACTAACACTGGAATAAAATTGTGGTAAAAAATTTTTGGATTAAGTAACAACTGAGCCATAAAAATGGGGTCTTTTTCTTCATATCTAATCAGTTTGAACTGATATCTAATGCTGTCTGCATCTCAATTGTGATGTTCTTGCATCAGAACTTATTTATGGCAGGAGTATATACTGGTGCAGTTACCCTGATATGGGCTATGGTTGAGCTTGCTAGGAATCCTGAAATAATGAAGAATGCACAAGAAGAAGTTAGAAATGTAGTGCGCAATAGAGAAAGAGTGGCAGAAAGTGACTGACGATCTCCATTACCTCAAGATGGTAATAAAAGAAACTCTGAGATTGCATCCCCTGCTCCATTGCTACTTCCAAGAGAAGTGATTTCCAATTTTAAGATCAACGATTGTGACATTTATCCCAAATCACTGATCCATGTCAACGTTTGGGCAATTGGAAGAGATCCTAACTACTGGAAGGACCCTGAAGATTTGTTTCCTGAAAAGTTTATTGATAGCTTCATCGATTTCAAAGGGCAACATTTTGAGCTCTTGCCATTTGGAGCTGGTAGAAGAGGTTGTCCTGCACTACATATGGGAACTGTATTAATAGAACTAGCACTTGTAAATTTGTTACACTGTTTTGATTCGAAACTACCAAATGGAGTTCAAGATATCAATATGGAAGAGCAAGCTCGTCCTAGTCTTACTATATCTAAAATGGACCCTCTCAAACTTGTACCAGTCAGATACCTTGTTCAGTAGCCATTTGAAGATAATGTAAGCTGATGAGCATTTCTTGATTATAAATACTCTCCAGTTCAGTGGTTGTAAGTCGCTTTCTGTTGCTGTAATTGTCCTACGGCAATTTATCAATTTTGCTTCAATTGCAAAATTAACTAGTTAAAACAGTTGAATACTATTGATTAATTTGGTCTTAAATGCCAACAAAAGAGTCAACCAAACTCAAAAACTATATACCAGAACAACAGAAACTAAGATTGAAAGCAATGTTGCTATACATTGTTGCAAATTAAAAAAATTGAAGCTAGGAGTCTAATACTTAATTATGGAAATAAGAACTTTTCACCTAAATTATTATTTTATAAGTTTATATTAAATGTCTTTTTATTAAATTTTTTGTTAAATAACTATTTAAATAGAATAGATTTAAATGACTATTTATTTCATTATTTTTAATTTAAATTATAATTTGTCTCTTATATTTTATTATACTAAAATTCCAACTTTCATAATTCTACCTACTATTATTTTTATATAAATCAATGCAATTAATAAGAAATTATAATTTAATTCTTAAATCTTATGAAAATTATTTAGAAAATAAAAATAATTTTTTTTATTTTAGTATATTTTAATTTTAATAATATTTAATTTACTTTTGTAATTTAGAACTAAATTATATAGAAATTCAAAATGCTGGTATATACAAGTGCTTCTAAAATTAACCGGACCAAAATGAGTAAAGAGCACTTGACCGTTAAACCGGACCGAGAAAGAAATAAGGCTTTGGCGAGCTCCACTGCTAAGCTCTAAACCCTTTACCTTATTTCTGTCTCAATTTCTTCTCTTCTTTGTGGTTCCTTTGATTATTTAAATATGAATTTCGAACTGATTAAACGCTCACGTCCCATTTTACATACTATTATTTGTGTTCCATTTTACGTCAAATGTTTCTCTTCTCTCCCTTCAATCTCTTCACTTTCTGATGTAGAAACCCAATTGAGATTACTTTGTCAAGAACCCAATTTTCAATCCACTAGAGCAGTTTCTTTGTTTCACCAAGCTATCGATTCATATCTCTATCCTTCAGAGTCAATCTGCAATTCTCTTCTGCATAGTTTGGTAAGGTCTAAGAATTACCAATTGACGCTTTCTGTTTATAGTAAGATGACCCATGTTGGTATTATATCTAATTTTTCTTCTTTAAGTCTTTTAGTCGATTGTTTTGTGCATACCCATATGCTCAAATTTGCTTTTGGGGTGTTGGGTTTGATTTTAAAGCGTGGTTTTGTGGTCAATGTGTGTGTTATGAATTCGATGTTAAAGGGTCTGTGTAGTAATGGTGAGGTTTATGAGGCTATGAGTTTGCTTAATGAATTGAAAATGACTCATGTTATGCCAAATGTTGTTACTTTTAGTATAATTATAAAAGGACTTTGCAAGGCGAAACAATTTGAAGATGCTATGAAGTTGTTAATTGAGATGAAGGAGATGAATTGTAAACCGAATGCTTTTACGTACTCTATTTTGATGGATGGTCTTTGTAAGGCTGGTAGGGTAGACGTGGCAATTGGGTTGTGGGAGAAGATGAAAAGAAAGGGATCGGAGGTGGATGTTGTTGTTTATGGTACACTTGTTAATGCTTATTGTAAATTGGGGCAATGGAAAGAAGCCACTGCAATGTTTAATGCTATGATAGAAAGTGGGATTCGCCCTAATGCTTATATCTATACGTGCTTGATTTCTGGACTCTGCAAAGATGGAAAGACTACTAAGGCTATAGACCTGTTTAAACTGATAGTAGAAAAGGGTGAAGAGCCTAATACTGTGACATATAATGTTTTAATGCATGGACTATTCAAGGAAGGCCTGGTTAATGAAGCTTTAAAAATTATGCAAATGATGTTGGACAAGGGAATGAAACCTGATGTGGTTTCTTACAATACCTTACTGATGGGACTTTGCAATAACAGTAGAGTTGATGAGGCGATGAAACTCTTTCATACTGTGTTGAGGGATGGAAATTATATTGAGCCAGATGTCAGGACTTTTATTTCTCTAATTCATGGGCTTTGCAAGGAAGCTCGGGTTGATGAGGCAACTGAGATTTATGATATGATGATTGATAGGGGGTACTCTGTTAATTTGGTAACTTGCAATGTTTTGATTGGAGAATATCTAAAGGCAGGATTGATTAATGAGTCTATGAGAATATGGAAACGTGTAAATGAATTAGGATTTGTTCCAGATTCAATCACCTATGGTGCCATGATTCGTGGATTTTGTAGAATGGGCATGCTTAATGTTGCAAAAGGACTTTTTACTAGAATGAGGGCCCTTGGGCTGAGCCTTGCTTTGTATGACTATAATATGTTCTTGGCTTCCTTGTGCAAGGAGAGCAGCTTGGAGCAAGCGAGGAAGTTGTTTCAAGAATTGAGGAACTCAAATTGTGAATTGGATGTCATCTCTTTCAATACAATGATTGATGGGACTCTGAAAGCAGGGGATATTCAATCAGCCAAAGAATTGCTAAAGGACATGCTTCAAATGGGTTTGAATCCTGATGCTTTTACCTACTCCATTTTAATAAATAGGTTCTCAATACTTGGACTAATGGATGAGGCTAAAGAAGCTTTTAATAGAATGATTGGCTCTGGCTTTATACCAAGCATCCATGTGTATGATTCATTACTTAAAGGTTTTAGCTTAATGGATAAAGCAGAAGAGACTATAAACCTTCTTCAACTGATGGCGGATAAGGGAGTTGTTCTTGACTCAGAAATAAAAAATACAATCATGATTTCTCTCTGTCATAGCTCGTTGGGTAAAGATATCGTGGGCCTGTTGCCTAATTTTGCATCAGAAGTGTCAGAAAAGTCGAGCATCTCATGCAATAAGTTGTTGATGAAAATACGAGAGTCTAGCCCAGAACTTGAAGTACATGCTGCTTGAAGTACATCAGAAGTCTAACCTTCTTCAACTACTGAAGCTGGGTGCCTCTGTCACTCACTTGAAGGTAAAATAATTTGGTGCCCATGTGCAGGTGGACATTACCTTAGCATACATTGTGCATGCTAATTTAGGCCCAAGACATACAATACTCAGATTAGAAGACAATTACATAGCAATACCGTGTGTCCGTGAACACAAAGTTTCTTTTTTGTATTATTTGAGGGAGAATCGGGAGAGCAATATTTTTTGTTTGTTGTTAGTCCTTTTTATGGTGATTAAGATAATTTACTCCTTTTTCCCCGTCTCCTTCTCTTCTCAAGTAGGGAACAGGTGTTAGGGTAGTAAAGTTGACTTTTTAATTACAGTTGTTGAGTTTTGAAGGAATAGGTGATACATTGACATTTATCTGCAGCTTTAGTGGTCCTTGTATGAGATTTTTCCTCTTAATAGTTACTACTTGAAGAGGGGTTAAGTAGTCATGAAGGCTTCTTTATAAGTTTCTATCTCTCTAGTCAATGGCTTATGTGCCTGTATTCCATAATCAGGAATGGTCTCTTTTTTTCTGCTTCTTATACCTATCTATCCACTTCTTTTATCCTATACACTAACCTCCAAGCATCCTTTAGGCCTTCTCCTGGAAATAGAGCATATTATTATTATATATTTGTTACCATTTGCCTATGTGGATTTAAGTGGCCTTCTGCTCTGCAGATTCCCATGTTTTTTTTGTCTTGCAGATTGGTTTTGCTAAATGATGGGCCTCAGTTTTGTTGCCTCATCCATGCAAGTCTTTCTGCGTTAGCTTGTTGCCTGCAAATCTATTTGCATTTATTCCTGGTGTATCAGCCTTTTGATTTGATTTATTTTGTTTGATCTATGATGTAAGACATCTTTAGGCCTTGCTGTTCTACATTAGATTATACGTAAAATAGTTTTTCCAGAGGCTGAAATATTAATTTAGTTTCAGGATATCAGATCTGATACAGGGGAAAAACCAAAAAAAGAAAAAAAAGATGGAGGACTTCTAAGAATCACACCTAGAAGCTCTTGATTATCACACTCAAGAAAAGGATCCTTTGATATCACGTCCAAGGAAGAGTTGAATCACGATTCCAAATGGCAAAAACAAAATTAATTTTATTAAACAAAATTCTGAACTGAAAAATAGAGCAATACAAGCAGGTAATATATAGAGTAATAAGAAATCCTGACACTGCTACCTAAACTATAAACTAGTACTAACCAGAAGATACTAAATCAATAAAAACTCCTATTCAGACTTAAATTAAAATAAAGACTCCTGAAGAAATTAAAAATACGTCACTCACTCTACGTGTGGCTCCGTTTGGCTGCTGACTACTGTCCGCTCATCAATTTTTTCCTTACCCACTCGTACACGGTGGCACGTGGGGGTGCATACAGCCTCTCCAGGAGGCGGTTTTGGACACTGCCAACTCCATTGGATTCCAGATTGATTGTTAAAATTTTTAGTAAATTAAAATTATTTTTTCGAGACGTTACAATATTTATTTTTGATTTTTTTTTTTGTTTAGAAAATAAAAATAAAAATTAAATTATTTTATATGAAAATAAAATCTAGAAAAAAATGAGATATATTTTCTAATTAATATATCTTAGAGTGTTGAGGTCCATTATTTTTCGATTTTTTTAATTTTTTTTTTGGAAAATAAGTTATTAAAATAGAATTTTAATTGATTTTATTTATAAAATTAATGAAAATTAGTAAATAGGTTGGAAATTTTTATTTTTTTATTTTTCCAATCATTTCCCATTATTTTTTTTTTGTGTATTGAATTCTGGTCAATATCTATAATTGTGTGCATTTTATACGTTGTGTTGGTTTGAAATTTTTTTCTTTCTCTTTATTGACTTAGTTTTTACTTAAATTTTTTCTTAAAATAAGAAATTATGTCTCGTTTGAAGAAAATACGAAAGAATGAAAAAAGAAATAGATATATTCCTAGTGGAAAATGTTTAAATACCACTCCTATAGCGATAAGGACTCGAGCTGCGAGAGAAAGACTTAGAAGATTAAAAGAAAATCTGACCACATATAGAATGCATTTCGATCATAACGTTGTTGAACATGTTGAAGTTGTCAATGACATGATTTAATACATAACTCACAAGAGTCATGTGTTAACTAGTGATGAAAAGTTTCATACTTTGCATGTCACTTTGCTGGACCAACTTAAAGAAAAATTTAGAAAGTTTTTGATCAAGGGAAGTAGATGAAGATTCTTAGACCAAACTAAATGATCAAAGACACGTGATGAATGAGAAAACTAATATCTATTAGACTTTAGTTTGCATGTTTTTTGATGAATATACTTGGAATAATTTGAACAAGTCTATCACTTTAACATCTAGTCCTAGTCTCCGGACCACTAGATTGCATATTCTTAACTTTTCTTGGCTAAAGATTATGGTCCCCACTATCATGGATAGGGAGAAAGTGGAAGAGCCGATTCCTAGAAAGATCTTATTTAAATGTATTTAAGATCCATTAGTACATTTCTTCATTATTTTTTTAGTTATATTTTTAATTTATTTGTTGAAAATATTATGTAGGTTGATCAATATTTTTACAGTAATTCTAAGAATTGGCAGAATTTCTTTTAATAAATTTTCATCTAGAATAACAAAAGACATAATTTAAACTTAAGTTAAAGGAATTTTTTCATTTGAATTTTGAAGATGATTGGGACCTTGGTGAACTTTCGATTCTAATTCAATTGAAGAACTTTTAATAACTTAATTTTAAAATTGTGACTAAATGATGTGTATATTGACATAATAAATTAATTTTTACATTTAAAATAATATTGTTAGGGTTCGGGTCGGTTCGCCCATGACAGGTTGACCTAAACCCATTTATATATGTTGACCCATATTAATTATAATTAATTTTATGAATATAATTAATAATTTGTTAATTATTTGTGTTGGTAATTACTAGGGAAGATACCAAAATAACATAATAAGAGGAAGTTAACTAAAAGTATGTAATTCCCACCATTAATATATCATCGATACAAGAAATCAAAAGAAAAGCGCTCTCTCTAGTTTTAGAAAAATAATTAAGAACTTAAAATATCAAATACAATTCCTTAGTCAATTGTGTTAGTGATACATTGTACATCAATATATTTGTGGAATCATCAAGAGGTAAGTTTTTTTTTTTTTAATTCTCACTTAAACTACATTGGTATTAGAGCCTAATGATGATTCTCATGTTGTGTTTAATTAATTTTTATCTTATGGCATGCAAAATCAAAATTTGAAAATTTTAAAGTTGTGAAAAATAATTTTATAGCAGTACTTTGAGACTATATTTTCATTTGAGTTTTATGTGTTTCATGTATTCTTAGACTACGATATAAGAGCTTTAAATTGATACATAGAACATAAATTTTGGAGTTATGTATTGAAAGATATGAATGTGCAAATTTGGGTGTTGGATATTCAAATTTTAGAATTTCTTATTTTATGATCAACCTGACAACTTTAGCAAATTTTTTCATTTATGTTTACTATTTTTTAGACTCAATGATTAATATGTGTTTACAGTATGTCTTTACAGTACGGAATGAGATCTTTAATTGACATAAAGAACACTCAAAATCCAATTGTATAGAAAAAGTTATGATTCTTTGAAATAGGATTGTTGAACATCGAGTTCTGAATTATTATTTTTGGTTCTAAGGTTCTTAAGGTTAAAAATGAAGTGACTCACACTTTTTCAAACATACATTTTTAGGCATCAAAATCTAAAATAAATTGTACCATTAAACTCATAACATATAAAAATAGGAGGGTAGAAAAAACTAAACCTAATTAAAGATTTCCTACCAGAAGATCTAACGAAAGAAATTTTTAATATAACATTGCAAAATAAAAAAAATAAAAAATATACTTTTTAAATGTCAGAAAAATTTAAATACATCTTATATTCCAATAAAAAAATTAAATATATTTTATATTTTAAAGTATTTAAAAATTATATCAGGCATGAGTTCTTCAAGATTGATTTACCTTCACTAACATCGAATTTAAATACTTAAACGTGAGATTAAATTCGATTTGAGAAGATTGCAAGCTTGATGGTATTCTATTTATAACTAGTCGTTTACCCATATGTTGCACGACTGCTATTATTATTTTGTTTATAAAATTAATTAATATATATAATTTAATAAATCTTTTAATTTATAATATTTAAAAATTAGCAAACTAGCTATTTTTAAATATCCTTCTTACTTTTAAAAATTTAAAATTTTTATTAATGTAATAATATAAAAAGTTATATTAAAAATATTTATTAATTAATTTTAATATTAATATAACTTAAAACTATAATTGATATTACTATCTTTAAGACTAAAAATTTATTATATAATTAAAAATTAATTTATTTTTTATAATTTAAATTATTATCTAATTAAAAACTAGTTTATTAATATTAAAATATAATTAGTATGTTATTTTATCAAAATTAAATTAATATCATTATCTGATTAGGAAACTATTTATTAGATAATATAATATTAAAATATAACTAATATACTATTTTTTATGATTAGAGGCAGTGTTTAATTAGTAATGTAACTTATTAATCAATAAATTGATAAAAAAACTATAAAATTACACATAAGCTTGAATTTTATGTAAAAGGTAGTACACATATCAAAATAAAAATCCTACGTGTCAAAACTTATGCACATATATCAAAAGAAATTAGATTTCAGGAATATATATATATATATATATACTATAGAAAACTTATTTAAGGGTTGTTTGAATTGAGAAATTTTAAATAAATTTTTTTATTGATTTTATAAATTTAAGTCAAATTAATTATTTAACAAACAAAAAATAGTCTAAATGTATAGATTTAAAAAAATCTATCCGTTAAAATTCCTCACCTTTTTAGTAGAAAGTAAAAAATCTCAAATTTGTTATTTTAATAGAATAATGAATTATTATAATACATTTTTATTAAAATATTGTTTATGATAAATTTACTTTATCCTTTGCTTTTATCATTATTTATTTAATATTTAATCTAAATGATGAAATTTTTAAAATTTATAGACCCTAAATATATACATTTTAGAATACATCAATCCTAAAAATCAATTATCTTTTTGAATTTCAAGAGAAAAAATGTGATTCTTAAAAAAATTTAGAGAATGAAGATAAATTAATATTTTTTCAAATCCTAATTCCTAAATATACTCCTTATAATAGAAAAAGAAAATGATTTAAGAGTTCACTGTGATATGGTGTTTACATTTATATATTGTACAATACGACCGATAATTAAGAAAAAAATCGGTTTAAAAGCTTATTAAAATGCTCTTACATCGGTTAATCACTTTGTTCAAGAGTTAGGAGCATTAAACAACTGGTGTTTAAAATAAATATGAACAAATAAATACAAGGAATTGAACTTTAACAGTAATTTTCTATAAATTAAGAAAAACATTTGCAGAGAGTTTGTCTTTGAGAAGTATTTATTGAGTGTTGTTGTTGATGATTTAGATATTGACTGTTCTTTCTACTAAGTTTGCTTTTGTCTGTATAAAAATCTTTAAATTTCACTTTTTTTAAAAGATCTGCTTCTGTATTTTATACCTGTAAAATTTCATTACCTTTCTTTAGAGTATACAGTGGAAATACTTGTTTATATAACTACTGATACAATTTTAGAGCTCTGTACTAACACTGGAATAAATTTATGGAAAAAAGTTTTGGATTAAGTAACAACTGAGCCATAAAAATGGGGTCTTTTCCTTCATATCTAATCAGTTTGAACTAATATCTGATGCTGTCTGCATCTCAATTGTGATGTTCTTGCATCAGAACGTATTTATGGCAGGAGTATATACTGGTGCAGTTACCCTGATATGGGCTATGACTGAGCTTGCTAGGAATTCTGAAATAATGAAGAATGCACAAGAAGAAGTTAGAAATGTAGTGGGCAATAGAGAAAGAGTGGCAAAAAGTGACTGATGATCTCCATTACCTCAAGATGGTAATAAAAGAAACTCTAAGATTGCATCCCCTTGCTCCATTGCTACTTCCAAATGAAGTGATTTCCAATTTCAAGATCAACGGTTGTGACATTTATCCCAAATCACTAATCCATGTCAACGTTTGGGCAATTGGAAGAGATCCTAACTACTGGAAGGACCCTGAAGATTTCTTTCCTGAAAGGTTTATTGATAGCTTCATCGACTTCAAAGGGCAACATTTTGAGCTCTTGCCTTTTGGAGCTGGTAGAAGAGGTTGTCCTGCACTACATATGGGAACTGTATTAATAGAACTGGCACTTGTAAATTTGTTATACTGTTTTGATTGGAAACTACCAAATGGAGTTCAAGATATCAATATGGAAGAGCAAGCTCGTCCTAGTCTTACTATATCTAAAATGGACCTCTCAAACTTGTACCGGATACCTTGTTCAGTAGCCATTTGAAGATAATGTAAGCTGATGAGCATTTCTTGATTATAAATACTCTCCAGTTCAGTGGTTGTAAGTCGCTTTCTGTTGCCGTAATTGTCCTACGGCAATTTATCAATTTTGCTTCAATTGCAAAATTAACTAGTTAAAACAGTTGAATACTATTGATTAATTTGGTCTTAAATGCCAACAAAAGAGTCAACCAAACTCAAAAACTATATACCAGAACAACAGAAACTAAGATTGAAAGCAATGTTGCTATACATTGTTGCAAATTAAAAAAATTGAAGCTAGGAGTCTAATACTTAATTATGGAAATAAGAACTTTTCACCTAAATTATTATTTTATAAGTTTATATTAAATGTCTTTTTATTAAATTTTTTGTTAAATAACTATTTAAATAGAATAGATTTAAATGACTATTTATTTCATTATTTTTAATTTAAATTATAATTTGTCTCTTATATTTTATTATACTAAAATTCCAACTTTCATAATTCTACCTACTATTATTTTTATATAAATCAATGCAATTAATAAGAAATTATAATTTAATTCTTAAATCTTATGAAAATTATTTAGAAAATAAAAATAATTTTTTTTTTATTTTAGTATATTTTAATTTTAATAATATTTAATTTACTTTTGTAATTTAGAACTAAATTATATAGAAATTCAAAATGCTGGTATATACAAGTGCTTCTAAAATTAACCGGACCAAAATGAGTAAAGAGCACTTGATCGTTAAACCGGACCGAGAAAGAAATAAGGCTTTGGCGAGCTCCACTGCTAAGCTCTAAACCCTTTACCTTATTTCTGTCTCAATTTCTTCTCTTCTGTGTGGTTCCTTTGATTATTTAAATATGAATTTCGAACTGATTAAACGCTCACGTCCCATTTTACATACTATTATTTGTGTTCCATTTTACGTCAAATGTTTCTCTTCTCTCCCTTCAATCTCTTCACTTTCTGATGTAGAAACCCAATTGAGATTACTTTGTCAAGAACCCAATTTTCAATCCACTAGAGCAGTTTCTTTGTTTCACCAAGCTATCGATTCATATCTCTATCCTTCAGAGTCAATCTGCAATTCTCTTCTGCATAGTTTGGTAAGGTCTAAGAATTACCAATTGACGCTTTCTGTTTATAGTAAGATGACCCATGTTGGTATTATATCTAATTTTTCTTCTTTAAGTCTTTTAGTCGATTGTTTTGTGCATACCCATATGCTCAAATTTGCTTTTGGGGTGTTGGGTTTGATTTTAAAGCGTGGTTTTGTGGTCAATGTGTATGTTATGAATTTGATGTTAAAGGGTCTGTGTAGTAATGGTGAGGTTTATGAGGCTATGAATTTGCTGAATGAATTGAAAATGACTCATGTTCTGCCAGATGTTGTTACTTTTAGTATAATTATAAAAGGACTTTGCAAGGCGAAACAATTTGAAGATGCTATGAAGTTGTTAATTGAGATGGAGGAGATGAATTGTGAACCGAATGCTTTTACGTACTCTATTTTGATGGGTGGTCTTTGTAAGGCTGGTAGGGTAGACGTGGCAATTGGGTTGTGGGAGAAGATGAAAAGAAAGGGATCGGAGGTGGATGTTGTTGTTTATGGTACACTTGTTAATGCTTATTGTAAGATGGGGCAATGGAAAGAAGCCACTGCAATGTTTAATGCTATGATGGAAAGTGGGATTCGCCCTGATGCTTATCTCTATACATGCTTGATTTCTGGACTCTGCAAAGATGGAAAGACTACTAAGGCTATAGACCTGTTTAAACTGATGTTAGAAAAGGGTGAAGAGCCTAATATTGTGACATATAATGTTTTAATGCATGGACTATTCAAGGAAGGCCTGGTTAATGAAGCTTTAAAAATTATGCAAATGATGTTGGACAAGGGAATGAAACCTGATGTGGTTTCTTACAATACCTTACTGATGGGACTTTGCAATAACAGTGGAGTTGATGAGGCGATGAAACTCTTTCATACTGTGTTGAGGGATGGAAATTATATTGAGCCAGATGTCAGGACTTTTAATTATCTAATTCAGGGGCTTTGCAAGGAAGCTCGGGTTGATGAGGCAACTGAGATTTATGATATGATGATTGATAGGGGGTACTCTGTTAATTTGGTAACTTGCAATGTTTTGATTGGAGAATATCTAAAGGCAGGATTGATTAATGAGTCTATGAGAATATGGAAACGTGTAAATGAATTAGGATTTGTTCCAAATACAATCACCTATGGTGCCATGATTCGTGGATTTTGTAGAATGGGCATGCTTAATGTTGCAAAAGGACTTTTTACTAGAATGAGAGCGCTTGGGCTGAGCCCTGCTTTGTGTGACTATAATATGTTGTTGGCTTCCTTGTGCAAGGAGAGCAGCTTGGAGCAAGCGAGGAAGTTGTTTCAAGAATTGAGGAACTCAAATTGTGAATTGGATGTCTTCTCTTTCAATACAATGATTGATGGGACTCTGAAAGCATGGGATATTCAATCAGCCAAAGAATTGCTAAAGGACATGCTTCAAATGGGTTTGAATCCTGATGCTTTTACCTACTCCATTTTAATAAATAGGTTCTCAAAACTTGGACTGTTGGATGAGGCTAAAGAAGCTTTTAATAGAATGATTGGCTCTGGCTTTATACCAAGCATCCATGTATATGATTCATTACTTAAAGGTTTTAGCTCAATGGGTAAAGCAGAAGAGACTATAAACCTTCTTCAACTGATGGCGGATAAGGGAGTTGTTCTTGACTCCGAAATAAAAAATACAATCATGACTTCTCTCTGTCATAGCTCGTTGGGTAAAGATATCATGGGCCTGTTGCCTAATTTTGCATCAGAAGTGTCAGAAAAGTCGAGCATCTCATGCAATAAGTTGATGAAAATACGAGAGTCTAGCCCAGAACTTGAAGTAAATGCTGCTTGAAGTACATCAGAAGTCTAACCTTCTTCAACTACTGAAGCTGGGTGCCTCTGTCACTCACTTGAAGGTAAAATAATTTGGTGCCCATGTGCAGGTGGACATTACCTTAGCATACATTGTGCATGCTAATTTAGGCCCAAGACATATAATACTCAGATTAGAAGACAATTACATAGCAATACCGTGTGTCCGTGAACACAAAGTTTCTTTTTTGTTTTATTTGAGGGAGAATCGGGAGAGCAATATTTTTTGTTTGTTGTTAGTCCTTTTTATGGTGATTAAGATAATTTACTCCTTTTTCCCCGTCTCCTTCTCTTCTCAAGTAGGAAACAGGTGTTAGGGTAGTAAAGTAGACTTTTTAATTACAGTTGTTGAGTTTTGAAGGAATAGGTGATACATTGACATTTATCTGCAGCTTTAGTGGTCCTTGTATGAGATTTTTCCTCTTAATAGTTACTACTTGAAGAGGGGTTAAGTAGTCATGAAGGCTTCTTTATAAGTTTCTATCTCTCTAGTCAATGGCTTATGTGCCTGTATTCCATAATCAGGAATGGTCTCTTTTTTTCTGCTTCTTATACCTATCTATCCACTTCTTTTATCCTATACACTAACCTCCAAGCATCCTTTAGGCCTTCTCCTGGAAATAGAGCATATTATTATTATATATTTGTTACCATTTGCCTATGTGGATTTAAGTGGCCTTCTGCTCTGCAGATTCCCATGTTTTTTTTGTCTTGCAGATTGGTTTGCTAAATGATGGGCCTCAGTTTTGTTGCCTCATCCATGCAAGTCTTTCTGCGTTAGCTTGTTGCCTGCAAATCTATTTGCATTTATTCCTGATGTATCAGCTTTTTGATTTGATTTATTTTGTTTGATCTATGATGTAAGACATCTTTAGGCCTTGCTGTTCTACATTAGATTATACGTAAAATAGTTTTTCCAGAGGCTGAAATATTAATTTAGTTTCAGGATATCAGATCTGATACAGGGGAAAAACCAAAAAAAGAAAAAAAAAAGATGGAGGACTTCTAAGAATCACACCTAGAAGCTATTGATTATCACACTCAAGAAAAGGATCCTTTGATATCACGTCCAAGGAAGAGTTGAATCACGATTCCAAATGGCAAAAACAAAAGTAATTTTATTAAACAAAATTCTGAAATAATGAAGTTACCCTGATATGGGCTATGGCTGAGCTTGCTAGGAATCCTGAAATAATGAAGAATGCACAAGAAGAAGTTAGAAATGTAGTGGGCAATAGAGAAAGAGTGGCAGAAAGTGACTGATGATCTCCATTACCTCAAGATGGTAATAAAAGAAACTCTGATCCATTGCTACTTCCAAGAGAAGTGATTTCCAATTTTAAGATCAACGGTTGTGACATTTATCACAAATCATTGATCCATGTCAACGTTAGGGCAATTGGAAGAGATCCTAACTACTAGAAGGACCCTGAAGATTTCTTTCCTGAAAGGTTTATTGATAGCTTCATCGACTTCAAAGGGCAACATTTTGAGCTCTTGCCTTTTGGAGCTGGTAGAAGAGGTTGTCCTGCACTACATATGGGAACTGCATTAATAGAAGTGGCACTTGTAAATTTGTTATACTGTTTTGATTGGAAACTACCAAATGGAGTTCAAGATATCAATATGGAAGAGCAAGCTCGTCCTAGTCTTACTATCTCTAAAATGGACCCTCTCAAACTTGTAACAGTCAGATACCTTGTTCAGTAGCCATTTGAAGATAATGTAAGCTGATGAGCATTTCTTGATTATAAATACTCTCCAGTTCAGTGGTTGTAAGTCGCTTTCTGTTGCTGTAATTGTCGTATGGCAATTTATCAATTTTGCTTCAATTGCAAAATTAACTAGTTAAAACAGTTGAATACTATTGATTAATTTGGTCTTAAATGCCAACAAAAAAGTCAACCAAACTCAAAAACTACATACGAGAACAACAGAAACTAAGATTGAAAGCAATGTTGCTATACATTGTTGCAAATTAAAAAAATTGAAGCTAGGAGTCTAATACTTAATTATGGAAATAAGAACTTTTCATCTAAATTATTATTTTATAAGTTTATATTGAATGTCTTTTTATTAAAATTTTTGTTAAATAACTATTTAAATAGAACAGATCTAAATGACTATTTATTTCATTATTTTTAATTTAAATTATAATTTGTCTCTTATATTTTATTATACTAAAATTCCAACTTTCATAATTCTACCTATTATTTTTATATAAATCAATGCAATTAATAAGAAATTATAATTTAATTCTTAAATCTTATGAAAATTATTTAGAAAATAAAAATAATTTTTTTATTTTAGTATATTTTAATTTTAATAATATTTAATTTACTTTTGTAATTTAGAACTAAATTATATAGAAATTCAAAATGCTGGTATATACAAGTGCTTCTAAAATTAACCGGACCAAAATGAGTGAAGAGCACTTGATCGTTAAACCGGACCGAGAAAGAAATAAGGCTTTGGCGAGCTCCACTGCTAAGCTCTAAACCCTTTACCTTATTTCTGTCTCAATTTCTTCTCTTCTTTGTGGTTCCTTTGATTATTTAAATATGAATTTCGAACTGATTAAACGCTCACGTCCCATTTTACATACTATTATTTGTGTTCCATTTTACGTCAAATGTTTCTCTTCTCTCCCTTCAATCTCTTCACTTTCTGATGTAGAAACCCAATTGAGATTACTTTGTCAAGAACCCAATTTTCAATCCACTAGAGCAGTTTCTTTGTTTCACCAAGCTATCGATTCATATCTCTATCCTTCAGAGTCAATCTGCAATTCTCTTCTGCATAATTTGGTAAGGTCTAAGAATTACCAATTGACGCTTTCTGTTTATAGTAAGATGACCCATGTTGGTATTATGTCTAATTTTTTTTCTTTAAGTCATTTAGTCGATTGTTTTGTGCATACCCATATGCTCAAATTTGCTTTTGGGGTGTTGGGTTTGATTTTAAAGCGTGGTTTTGTGGTCAATGTGTATGTTATGAATTCAATGTTAAAGGGTCTGTGTAGTAATGGTGAGGTTTATGAGGCTATGAATTTGCTTAATGAATTGAAAATGACTCATGTTATGCCAGATGTTGTTACTTTTACTATAATTATAAAAGGACTTTGCAAGGCGAAACAATTTGAAGATGCTATGAAGTTGTTAATTGAGATGGAGGAGATGAATTGTGAACCGGATGCTTTTACGTACTCTATTTTGATGGATGGTCTTTGTAAGGCTGGTAGGGTAGACGTGGCAATTGGGTTGTGGGAGAAGATGAAAAGAAAGGGATCGGAGGTGAATGTTGTTGTTTATGGTACACTTATTAATGGTTACTGTAAGTTGGGGCAATGGAAAGAAGCCACTGCTACGTTTAATGCTATGTTGGAAAGTGGGATTCGCCCTAATGCTTATATCTATACGTGCTTGATTTTTGGACTCTGGAAAGATGGAAAGACTACTAGGGCTATAGACCTGTTTAAACTGATGTTAGAAAAGGGTGAAGAGCCTAATACTGTGACATATACTGTTTTAATGCGTGGACTATTCAAGGAAGGCCTGGTTAATGAAGCTTTAAAAATTATGCAAATGATGTTGGACAAGGGAATGAAACCTGATGTGGTTTCTTACAATACCTTACTGATGGGACTTTGCAATAACAGTGGAGTTGATGAGGCGATGAAACTCTTTCATACTGTGTTGAGGGATGGAAATTATATTGAGCCAAATGTCAGGACTTTTAATTATCTAATTCAGGGGCTTTGCAAGGAAGCTCGGGTTGATGAGGCAACTGAGATTTATGATATGATGATTGATAGGGGGTACTCTGTTAATTTGGTAACTTGCAATGTTTTGATTGGAGAATATCTAAAGGCAGGATTGATTAATGAGTCTATGAGAATATGGAAACGTGTAAATGAATTAGGATTTGTTCCAGATTCAATCACCTATGGTGCCATGATTCGTGGATTTTGTAGAATGGGCATGCTTAATGTTGCAAAAGGACTTTTTACTAGAATGAGAGCCCTTGGGCTGAGCCCTGCTTTGTGTGACTATAATATGTTGATGGCTTCCTTGTGCAAGGAGAGCAGCTTGGAGCAAGCGAGGAAGTTGTTTCAAGAATTGAGGAACTCAAATTGTGAATTGGATGTCTTCTCTTTCAATATAATGATTTATGGGACTCTGAAAGCTGGGGATATTCAATCAGCCAAAGAATTGCTAAAGGACATGCTTCAAATGGGTGTGAATCCTAATGCTTTTACCTACTTCATTTTAATAAATTGGTTCTCAAAACTTGGACTGTTGGATGAGGCTAAAGAAGCTTTTAATAGAATGATTGGCTCTGGCTTTATACCAAGCATCCATGTATATGATTCATTACTTAAAGGTTTTAGCTCAATGGGTAAAGCAGAAGAGACTATAAACCTTCTTCAACTGATGGCGGAAAAGGGAGTTGTTCTTGACTCAGAAATAAAAAATACAATCATGACTTTTCTCTGTCATAGCTCGTTTGGTAAAGATATCGTGGGCCTGTTGCCTAATTTTGCATCGGAAGTGTCAGAAAAGTCGAGCATCTCATGCAATAAGTTATTGATGAAAATACGAGAGTCTAGCCCAGAACATGAAGTACATGCTGCTTCAAGTACATCAGAAGTCTAACCTTCTTCAACTACTGAAGCTGGGTGCCTGTGTCACTCGCTTGAAGGTAAAATAATTCGGTGCCCATGTGCAGGTGGACATTACCTTAGCATACACTGTGCATGCTAATTTAGGAATGATCTCTTTTTTTCTGCTTCTTACCTTACATTGACATTTGTCTGCAGCTTTAGTGGTCCTTGAATGAAATTTTTCCTCTTAATAGTTACTATCTGAAGAGGGGTTAAGTAGTCATGAAGGCTTCTTTATAAGTTTTTATCTCTCTAGTCAATGGCTTATGCCTGTATTCCATAATCAGGAATGATCTCTTTTTTTCTGCTTCTTATACCTATCTATCCACTTCTTTTATCCTATACACTAAGCTCTAAGCATCCTTTAGGCCTTCTCCTGGAAATAGAGCATATTATTATTATATATTTGTTACCATTTGCCTATGTGGATTTAAGTGGCCTTCTGCTCTGCAGATTCCCATGTTTTTTTTGTCTTGCAGATTGGTTTGCTAAATGATGGGCCTCAGTTTTGTTGCCTCATCCATGCAAGTCTTTCTGCGTTAGCTTGTTGCCTGCAAATCTATTTGCATTTATTCCTGGTGTATCAGCCTTTTGATTTGATTTATTTTGTTTGATCTATGATGTAAGACATCTTTAGGCCTTGCTGTTCTACATTAGATTATACGTAAAATAGTTTTTCCAGAGGCTGAAATATTAATTTAGTTTCAGGATATCAGATCCGATTGAGGGGAAAAACCAAAAAAAGAAAAAAAATGATGGAGGACTTCTAAGAATCACACCTAGAAGCTCTTGATTATCACACTCAAGAAAAGGATCCTTTGATATCACGTCCAAGGAAGAGTTGAATCACGATTCCAAATGGCAAAAACAAAATTAATTTTATTCGGAGTGAAAAGTCTGCAGATGAGATGGAGAAGAGGTTAGATAGAAGAAGATCTCGAAGTCAAAGAATTAATTAATAGATGATATTATTTCAACAATTGAGACATCAAATGATTGGATCGCTTGAAAAGATAACTTGACAATAGACATGTATAATGAATAAAGAGAACAAAAGATAATGAAAAATGGTGTTATCCTATTGAGTGAAAATTGACTTAATATTTTAATTTTGACAATGAGAGAAATTAACATATTAAAATACTTTTGTATATTATTCTTTGGATGTTTTATTTTACTATTGTTATTATTTTCTTAAGATAATAATATTTTATATATGGAGTCATGGTGTTAATAGACTATAAATAAAAATTATTTATATTATTGTGTTATTTAAAATAATATTGTTAGGGTTCGGGTCGGTTCGCCCAGGTTGACCTAAACCCATTTATATATGTTGACCCATATTAATTATAATTAATTTTATGAATATAATTAATAATTTGTTAATTGTTTGTGTTTGTAATTACTAGAGAAGATACCCAAATAACATAATAAGAGGAAGTTAACTAAAAGTATGTAATTCCCACCATTAACATATCATCGATACAAGAAATCAAAAGAAAAGCGCTCTCTCTAGTTTTAGAAAAACAATTAAGAACTTAAAATATCAAATACAATTCCTTAGTGAATTGTGTTAGTGACACAGTGTACATCAATATATTTGTGGAATCATCAAGAGGTAAGTATTTTTTTTTAATTCTCACTTAAACTACATTGGTATTAGAGCTTAATGATGATTCTCATGTTGTCTTTAATTAATTTTTATCTTATGGCATGCAAAATCAAAATTTGAAAATTTTAAAGTTGTGAAAAATAATTTGATAGCAGTACTTTGAGACTATATTTTCATTTGGGTTTTATGTGTTTCATGTATTCTTAGACTACAATATAAGAGCTTTAAATTGATATATAGAACATAAATTTTGGAGTTATGTATTGAAAGATATGAATGTGCAAAGTTGGGTGTTTGATATTCAAATTTTAGAATTTTTTATTTTATGATCAACATGGCAACTTTAGCATATTTTTTCATTTATGTTTACTATTTTTTAGACTCAATGATTAATATGTGTTTACAGTACGGAATGAGATCTTTAATTGACATAAAGAACACTCAAAACTCAATTGTATAGAAAAAGTTATAATTCTTTGAAATAGGATTGTTGAAAATCGAGTTCTGAATTATTTTATTTTGGTTCTAAGGTTCTTAAGGTTAAAAATGAAGTGACTCACACTTTTTCAAACATACATTTCTAGGCATCAAAATCTAAAATAAATTGTACCATTAAACTCATAACATATAAAAATAGGAGGGTAGAAAATGTCACAATCAATTTTTTTTTATTAATAATTAATATTCATTAGCATGTTATTAAACATGTCATTTGCATCATGATTATGTATGACCTATTTTATTATATTATGTGGTAGATAAATAAATTATTTAGTTACATATTGATTTAATTGAAAAGGAATGATTTTGGACTATATTGGAAAGTTAGAAAGAAGGAGGATTAAATTGTAAAATTACCTATTTTTACACCAATATACCACCTCTTTCGTTTCTTCATTTTTACACATGCTTTCCTATTTCCTCTTCTTCTTTGTCTCTCTCATTCTTCTCCTTTTCTTCTTCAACCTTGATTTCCTAATCAAACTCTACAAACTTTTAGTAAGTGAAACTATAATTATTCTTTTAAGTTTGAAAGATTTGGGCTTTCTTAATCAAGGGAAACAAAGGTGAGTAATTTTAATTGCATGATTTTGCTGTAAATTAGGATTAATGATATGAAATTGTTGATGATTATGTGTTTTGGAATTGTCTAATCAAGAGTGAACATGCTATTACTTGTGATCTTGAAGCTGAAATTTCTGGGCAGATCTTTCACCTCTGATTTCGTGACCTTAAAGGCTTTATCTCGAAAATTTCCAAACATGAAAGTTGTAGGTATATGTTTCAAGAATATCTCTGTAAAATAGTTTTGCAGATCGTTGAGTGAGTAGGAACTTATGAGGTTCGATTTCTTCTTTCCTTTATGGTTCGTGGTGACTGGTTTTGTGCTAACATTTTGAGGCATTTAGAGGCTGAACCAAGCAGAGAGTTAAACATGAAAGTTGTTCATTTATATATATCTAGTATATGTCTGCAAAATTTCATAATTTTTGGTTGAGTATAACGTGAGATATGTTGAACTTAATATGGCCTGCTCGAAACTGTTTTAAGCAGAAATCAGATTTAGGATTCAGAAATTTGTTGCTAATTGTGTGTTTCACAACTTGAGCTAGAGAAGTCCAAATTGAGTAAAATTAGTGTCTATAGAAACTTTAGAATGTTAACTTTATATCTGGAGAGTTTCATCAGAAAATTTATTCGTTTGATTGGTCATTTAATATGAAACTTTTTGCTGTTCTGTTTAGATGGAAATTGGAGCAGCTGTATAGAAAATGCCATAACTATTTCTATACCAATGATTTTGAAGTGATTCTTTCTGCTATGGTTTCTATAAAAATAGAAGTGTAATTCCGGAAAATATGAGATTTTTATTAATTGTATATAAGTTTTATTATAATTTCTAAGTCAGTACATACAAGCTGCCTTCATCAACAAATATGTTGATTTGTTATCATTCATCTCATGCATCATATTAATATCTAGAATATATATTATTTTGTTGAAATGTGATGTTTTATGGATAGTAAAGATATGTATATTTATACATTATGATTGAATTGTATTTGTATTGAATATGTGAATAAGTTCATCCAAAGGAAATGAAGTGGTAAGAGAAAAAGAATAAGATTACTTTGTTATCTTATAAATTTTGGTAAGTATTTAATAGACTAAACTTTGTGTATATTGAGTAGGAACTGCTGTTTGATTACTTGATAATTTCTTGGTTGACTGAGTTGATATTAGTTATGTTTTTGGCTTGTTGTAAAGTGAATTGATTGTGATGTGCTGTGAAGTGAATTGATTGTGATTAAGGATTGATGACTCTTGTATGGATATTGTGTGATCGGAAAAGCCGAGGCGGATAGCTACCCGAGTATGTGAGATGGCAAGACCGGTACCGAAATTTGAAAATGTGAGGAAATGTAAGGATGAGTCATCTGATCCTAATTTGATAGAAATAATGTGGAATTGAATTATTTGACTTGGTTGAGTTTGAGATTATTTGCATTATGTGAGATGAAATTATTTGTTTATGAGAATAATTGAAATGGTTGATTTTGTGATTGTTAGTTAAGTGTTGGTATAATTTTCTGTATTGATAAAGATTTGATAATTCTAGCCTAATATACTATAGTTTAGTAAATTAAATGCTTATTGAGTCGCTAGCTCATTCCTTAGCAATTTTTTTTTTCAGGTTAGTGCAGTTGTAGATAGCCTTAGCTGTGCATTGCTCTATTTGCATCAGTCAATATTATCAGGTGGCCGGAGGAGTTATCTAAAGCATTGGGGCATTTTGGGAACTTATGTGAATTAAAATAATGTATAAATATTCCTTATATATATTAAGTATGTCATGTCACTTAAATTGTATGAATGTATATTGTAACTAAGTAGTAAATTATGTTTATGAAGTTAAATATATATATATATTGCTATTCAATTGGATGTTTGAGTTGGGGTGCTACAGTTTTTGGTAACAGAGCGGGGATTAGACCGTTGGGACATAAGTATGAGTACTTATATTTGTGTTTATGTTATGTAATATGAAGGTGTGTATGTGTTGTGATATGTTAAAGTGAGTTGGAATTCTTAATATGTTCCAATATGTTAAATGCTTGTGTGATTGAGTTGATGGGAATAGAGGGGATTAAGAGCATAACATGCAAGCATATAGTAATTATGCACAACCATTTATTGTTGTAAAGTTTGTTAATAATGTAGGCATGAATGAGCACTCCACTGGCCCAGTAGGTCCACATAAGTCAGTTCATGCACATCATATTGAACAAGAACATATGCATGAAAATGAACAGTCACAAGGAAGAGCTGAAGGGTATGCTCAGCAAATAGCTGAAGAGTTAAGAAGATTAGCTCAACAACAGCCACCACCTCCACTAAACGTACTTGCATTGGATGCAAACTTTGGAAAGTTAAGAAAGCATGGCGGGAAATAGTTTGAGGGGACAACTGATCCAATTGTAGCAGAGGAATGGCTAAAGTCTGTTAAAGGTGTGTTTACACAATTTAATACCCAACCGACAACCCAAATGAAAGTAAGGTATGCAACCTCATTATTTATTAAGGATGCTAGAAACTGGTGGGAGACAGTCCCAGGTAGCCAGACACAACCATTAACAATGACATAGGAAGAATTCTTAAAGGAGTTCAAGATGAAGTATATGCCACCAATATATCAAGAGAGGAAGAAACTTGAATTCCTTGAATTGAAACAAAATGAGATGTCTGTTGACGACTATGAATTACAATTTACAAGGTTATCTAGGTATGCACCAGAGGAAATGGCAACTGATGAACTGAGGAGAAATAGATTTGAGAGGGGTTTGAGATTGGAGATACGTGAAAAGTTGGCAGTGCAACCACCTACCTTTATTGCTTTATTGGAAGCTGCAACAAGAGCAGAAGAATTATTCTTAGAAAGAAATATATTAGAAGCAAAGAAAAAGAAGATAATTGGGACATTTACTCCATCTTTCTCTAGAGGTGCCTCATTTACACCTAGGGGAGGATCAGGAAGTCAGCAAGGAGATTTTAGAGGAAGGGGTAGTTATCAGTTTAGAGGGCCAAGTAGTATAACTTTGGGTAGAAGTGGTGGATTAGCGAACATGTGAGGTAATTCGGGTTCTTGGTAGAGGATATAGACTGTTTGTGGCACTTGTGGAAGGACCCATTCAGGGAGAGTGTTGGGGACCGAGAGTGCAGTTTGTTATAGATGTGGGAAACCCGGGCATTATGCCAAATGAGTGTGTAGTAAGTAGAGGAGCATCGAGTACCTACCATTCGGGGAGGACAAAGTAGTGTTGGGGATAATGTAGTACCTACAACGACGGTCGTGGAAGAGGTAGGGGAGGTAGAAGTGCGACCACGGCATATATCCATATTGAAGATGCGAACCAATCCTTACCGCAGGCAAGAGTGTATGCTGTTACGAGGCATGAAGCAACTACTTCTGTAGAGATAATAACTGGTATAATTCCTATTTGTAGGCATGATGCATATGTGTTAGTTGACCCTGGATCTACATGTTCATTCATTTCATGTGATTTTGCATTGAAAATGCATTGTGCCATTGAATCTTTAGGACATGATATTTGTGTTTCGATGCCTGCTGGAGGAGTAATAATGGTGAATAATGTAGTTCGGGCTTGTTCTGTGAAGATTTGTGGTACAAATATGTCAGTAGACCTAATTGTGATCAATTTGCGAGATTTTGATGTGATATTGGGAATGGATTAGTTATCTAGAAATCATGTCATAGTTGATTGTTTAACGAAGGAAGTAAAAATGGTTATAGATGGGGAAATAAAAACAGTGTTCAAGGGTGACAGGAAAATTATGCCTACATGTTTGATTTCTGCTGCTACTGCTTTTCATTTAATGAAATTTGGGTGTGATGCTTATCTTGTGAATGTGGTAGACACTGGAATTGTTAGTCCAGGGGTTTCAGAGGTACCAATAGTCAAAGAATTCCTAGATGTATTTCTAGAAGAATTACTTGGATTGCCACCTCAAAGAGAAGTGAATTTTGAAATTGAAACTATTCCAGGAGTTGCTCTTATTTCTATAGCACCTTACAGAATGGCACCAGCAGAATTACAGAATTGAAAAAGCAACTTGAGGATTTATTAGAGAAAGGTTATATTCAACCTAGTATATCACTGTGGGGAGCTCCAGTGTTGTTTGTGAAGAAAAAGGATGGAAGTATGAGACTTTGCATTAATTATAGGGAGTTGAACCAAGTTACTATCAAGAACAAATATCCTTTACCTCGCATTGATGATTTGCTTGATCAACTCAGAGGGGCAGTTGTATTCTCCAAAATTGATTTGAGATCTGGGTATTGGCAATTAAAGGTTAGAGAAACTTTTATACCTAAAACGACATTTTGGACACGATATGGTCATTATGAATTTGTTGTTATGCCATTTGGTTTGACCAATGCACCTGCAGTATTCATGTCTTTGATGAATAATATTTTTCAACCGTATCTTGATCAATTTGTGATAGTCTTCATTGATGATATTATGATATACTCCAGTAATTCTGAAGAGCATGAACATCATTTAAGAACAGTATTACAAACTTTGAGAGAAAAGCAGTTATATGGTAAGTTCAGTAAATGTGAGTTTTGGATGAATAACATTGCATTTTTGGGGCATATTATATATGCACAAGGTGTTCAACCGGACCCATCTAAGGTGAAGGCTATTCAGGAGTGGGAATCACCAAGAAATATTTCAGAAGTTCGTAGTTTTCTGGGATTGGCTGGGTACTATAGAAGATTCGTGAAGAACTTCTCCATTTTAGCAAAGCCATTTGACTAATCTGTTGAAGAAACAAGCGACTTTTTAGTGGAATGATAAATGTCAAGCTAGTTTTGAGGAGTTGAAAAATAGATTGATTACAACACCTATACTTACATTACCTATTCAAGGAGAGGAATATGTAGTCTATACAAATGTTTCACTTAATGGTTTGGGTTGTGTATTGATGCAGAATGGAAGGGTTATTGCTTATGCTTCTAGACAACTTAGACCTCATGAACAAAATTATCCTACACATGATTTAGAATTAGCTGCAATTGTACATGCTTTAAAAACTTGGAGACATTATCTTTATGGAGAGACGTTTCGAATATTCACTGACCTACATAAAAAGAGTTGAACCTCAGGCAACGCAGATGGATGGAATTGTTGAAGGATTATGACTGTACCATTGATTATCACCCAGGAAAAGCAAATGTTGTGGCAGATGCACTTAGTAGGAAGACTTTGGAAAGGGTTGCAGGTATGATTTCAGATCAGATGAGTTCCTTAATTTCGCTAAGAGCTATGGATATGCATTTTTCTATAAGGAATGGGGTATTATTGACTACAATGAATACTAGTCCCCAAATACTAGATGAGATCAAACATGCACAAGGTAGTGATGCATACTTAAAGAAGTTACAGAAGAAGGTGCAAGATGGTGAGACAAATGAACTAATCAAGCGAGATGATGGAATGTGGGTTATGAAAACCAGAGTATATGTACCTAATGTAGCCGCATTGAAACAAAAGATTCTTTGGGAGGCTCACAATTCTCCTTATTCAATGCACCAGGAGTACAAAATGTATAACAATTTGAAGCCACATTATTGGTGGTCAGGCATGAAGAGGGAAGTTGCAGAATATGTAGCTAAAGGCCTAACTTGTCAACAAGTGAAAGCAGAACATCAATCACCTGCAGGTAAATTACAATCTTTAATTATACCTGAGTGGAAATGGGAAAGAATTACTATGGACTTTGTTGTTGGTTTGCCTCGCACTTTTAAGAGAAATGATGTTATTTGGTAATAGTTGATAGGTTAACAAAATCAGCACACTTTTTACCTATTCAACAGAATGATTCATTGGATAAGCTAGCCAACTTGTATGTGAAAGAAATTGTTAGGTTGCATGGTGTACCTATCTCCATTGTTTCAGACAGAGATCCTCGCTTTACATCTCATTTCTGGAAGAGCTTACAAGTGGCAATGGGAACTAAATTGCATTTCAGTACTGCTTTTCATCCACAAACAGATGGGCAATCTGAGAGAACCATTCAAACTTTTGAAGACATGTTACGAGCTTGTGCATTAGAGTATAGCGGAAATTGGGATGAACATGTACCACTTATGGAATTTGCTTATAATAATAGTTTTCATTCTAGTATTGGTATACCACCATACGAGGCATTATATGGGAGAAAATTGGAAGGGTTGAGACAATTGGAAGGTCCTGAAATTATTCAAGAAACAATAGACAAGATACAAGTTGCGAAGCAGTGTATCAAGGCCGCACAAGATAAATAGAAAAGCTATGCAGATAAACACGGAAGGGAAATTGAGTATGAAGTTGGGGATAAGGTTTTCTTGAGAGTATCACCATGGAAGGGTATCCTTCGATTTGGTAAACAAGGTAAACTAAGTACTCGATATATCAGGCCGTATGAGATTTTAGAGCGGGTTGGTCCTTTAGCCTATAGACTTGCATTACCCCCAGAGTTAGCTCAAGTACATAATGTTTTCCATGTTTCTATGCTTCGACGATATCGATCTGATCCTAGCCATGTTATCAAGATACCAGAAATTGAAGTTTCTTAGAAATTCACATATGTTGAAGAACCGATTCAGATGTTAGACCGACAGGTTAGAAAATTAAGAAACAAGGAAATTCCTATGGTAAAGGTGAAATGGAGTCAACATTCATCTAAGGAAGCAACTTAGGAAGTAGAGAAGCATATGATGGATAAATATCCGAGCTTATTTGGCATGTCTGTTGGCGATTAGTTAATTTCGAGGATGAAATTTTCTAAGTGGGTAGGAATTGTCACAACCAAATTTTTTTTATTAATAATTAATATTCATTATCATGTCATTAAATATGTCATTTGCATCATGATTATGTATGACCTATTTTATTATATTATGTGGTAGATAAATAAATTATTTAGTTACATATTGATTTAATTGAAAAGTAATGATTTTGGACTAAATTAAAAAGTTAGAAAGAAAAAGGATTAAATTGTAAAATTGCCTATTTTTACACCACTATACCACCTCTTTTGTTTCTTCATTTTTACACATGCTTTCCTATTTCCTCTTCTTCTTTGTCTCTCTCATTCTTCTCCTTTTCTTCTTCAACCTTGATTTCCTAATCAAACTCTACAAACTTTTAGTAAGTGAAAATATAATTCTTCTTTTAAGTTTGAAAGATTTGGGCTTTCTTAATCAAGGAAAACAAAGGTGAGTAATTTTAATTGCATGATTTTGCTGTAAATTAGGATTAATGATATGAAATTGTTGATGATTATGTGTTTTGGAATTGTCTAATCAAGAGTGAACATGCTATTACTTGTGATCTTGAAGCTGAAATTTCTGGGCAGATCTTTCACCTCTGATTTCGTGACCTTAAAGGCTTTATCTCGAAAATTTCCAAACATGAAAGTTGTAGGTATATGTTTCAAGAATATCTCTGTAAAATAGTTTTGCAGATCGTTGAGTGAGTAGGAACTTATGAGGTTCGATTTGCTGCTGCTCTGTTTATGGTTCAGCAGGTGACCTGGTTTTTGTGCTAACATTTTGAGGCATTTAGAGGCTGAACCAAGCAGAGAGTTAAACATGAAAGTTGTTCATTTATATATATCTAGTATATTTCTGCAAAATTTCGTAATTTTTGGTTGAGTATAACGTGAGATATGTTGAACTTAATATGGCCTGCTCGAAACTGTTTTAAGCAGAAATCAGATTTAGGATTCAGAAATTTATTGCTAATTGTGTGTTTCACAACTTGAGCTAGAGAAGTCCAAATTGATTAAAATTAGTGTCTATAGAAACTTTAAAATGTTAACTTTATATCTGGAGAGTTTCATTAGAAAATTTATTCGTTTGATTGGTCATTTAATATGAAACTTTTTGCTGTTCTGTTTAGATGGAAATTGGAGCAGCTGTATAGAAAATGCCATAACTATTTCTATACCAATGATTTTAAAGTGATTCTTTCTGCTATGGTTTCTATAAAAATAGAAGTGTAATTCTGGAAAATATGAGATTTTTATTAATTGTACATAAGTTTTGGTGTAATTTCTAAGTCAGTACCTACAAGCTGCCTTCATCAACAAATATGTTGATTTGTTGTCATTCATCTCATGCATCATATTAATATCTAGAATATATGTTATTTTATTGAAATGTGATGTTTTATGGATAGTAAAGATATGTATATTTATACCTTGTGATTGAATTGTATTTGTATTGAATATGTGAATAGGTTCATCTAAAGGAAAGGAAGTGGTAAGAGAAAAAGAATAGGATTACTTTGTTATCCTATAAATTTTGGTAAGTATTTAATATACTAAACTTTGTGTATATTGAGTAGGAACTGCTGTTTGATTACTTGATAATTTCTTGGTTGACTGAGTTGATATTAGTTATGTTTTTGGCTTGTTGTAAAGTGAATTGATTGTGATGTGCTGTGAAGTGAATTGATTATGATGTGCTGTGAAGTGAATTGGTTGTGATTAAGGATTAATGACTTTTGTATGGATATTGTTTGATCGGGAAAGCTGAGGCGGGCGGATAGCTACCCGAGTATGTGAGATGGCAAGACTTGTCAAGTGGTTACCAAATTTGAAAATGTGAGGAAATGTAAGGATGAGTCATCTGATCCTAATTTGATAGAAATAATGTGGAATTGAATTATTTGACTTGGTTGAGTTTGAGATTATTTGCATTATGTGAGATGAAATTATTTGTTTATGAGAATAATTGAAATGATTGATTTTGTGATTGTTAGTTAAGTGTTGGTATATTTTTCTGTATTGATAAACCTAATTAAAGATTTCCTAACAGAAGATCTAACAAAAGAAATTTTTAATATAACATTGCAAAATAAAAAAATAAAAAATATATTTTTTAAATATCAGAAAAATTTTAAATACATCTTATATTCCAATAAAAAATTTAAATATATTTTATATTTTAAAGTATTTAAAAATTATATCAGGCATGAGTTCTTCAATATTGATTTACCTTCACTAACATCGAATTTAAATACTTAAACGTGAGATTAAATTCGATTTGAGAAGATTGCAAGCTTGATGATATTCTATTTATAACTAGGCGTTTTCCCATATGTTGCACGACTGCTATTATTATTTTGATTATAAAATTAATTAATAGATATAATTTAATAAATTTTTAAATATTTAATATTAATTTATAATATTTAAAAATTAGCAAACTAGCTATTTTTAAATATCCTTCTTTATTTTTAAAAATTTAAAAATTTTATTAATGTAATAATATAAAAATTATATTAAAAATATTTATTAATTAATTTTAATATTAATATAACTTAATACTATAATTGATATTACTATCATTAAGACTAAAAATTTATTATACAATTAAAAATTAATTTATTACTGAATATAATATTAAGAATATAATTTAAGATGTTATTTTTTAGAATTTAAATTATTATCTAATTAAAAACTAGTTTATTAATATTAAAATATAATTAGTATGTTATTTTATCAGAATGAAATTAATATCATTATCTGATTAGAAAACTATTTATTAGATAATATAATATTAAAATATAACTAATATACTATTTCTTATGATTAGAATAGTGTTTAATTAGGAATGTAACTTGTTAATCAATAAATTAATAAAAAAACTATAAAATTACACATAAGCTTGAATTTTATGTAAAAAGTAGTACACATATCAAAATGAAAATCATACGTGTCAAAAATTAAGCATATATATAAAAAAAAAAATTAGATTTCAGGAATATATATATATATATATATATATATTCCTGAAAGCTTATTTAAGGGTTGCTATAGAATATATATATATATATACTATAGAAAGCTTATTTAAGGGTTGCTTGAATTGAGAAATTTTAAATAAATTTTTTTATTAATTTTATAAATTTAATTCAAATTAATTATTTAACAAACAAAAAATAGTCTAAATGTAGAGATTTAAAAAAATCTATCTGTTAAAATTCATCACTTTTTTAGTAGAAAGTAAAAAATCTCAAATTTGTTATTTTAATAGAATAATGAATTATTATAATACATTTTTATTAGAATATTGTTTATGATAAATTTACTTTATCCTTTGCTTTTATCATTATTTTTTTAATATTTAATCTAAATGATGAAATTTTTAAAATTTATAGACCCTAAATATATACATTTTAGAATACATCAATCCTAAAAATCAATTATCTTTTTGAATTTCAAGAGAAAAAATGTGATTCTTAAAAAAATTTAGAGAATGAAGATAAATTAATATTTTTTCAAATCCTAATTCTTAAATATACTCCTTATAATAGAAAAAGAAAATGATTTAAGAGTTCAATGTGATATGATGTTTACATTTATATATTGAACAATACGACCGATAATTAAGAAAAAAATGAGTTTAAAAGCTTATTAAAATGCTATTACATCTGTTAATCACTTTGTTCAAGAGTTAGGAGCATAAAACAACTGGTGCTTAAAATAAAGTATGAACAAATAAATACAAGGAATTGAACTTTAACAGTAATTTTCTATAAATTAAGAAAAACATTTGCAGAGAGTTTGTCTTTGAGAAGTATTTATTGAGTGTTGTTGTTGATGATTTAGATATTAACTGTTCTTTCTACTAAGTTTGCTCTTGTCTGTATAGAAATCTTTAAATTTCACTTTTTTTAAAAGATCTGCTTCTGTATTTTATACCTGTAAAATTCCATTACCTTTCTTTAGAGTATACAGTGGAAATACCTGTTTATATAACTACTGATACAATTTTAGAGCTCTGTACTAACACTGGAATAAAATTGTGGTAAAAAACTTTTGGATTAAGTAACAACTGAGCCATAAAAATGGGGTCTTTTTCTTCATATCTAATCAGTTTGAACTGATATCTAATGCTGTCTGCATCTCAATTGTATGGGCTATGGCTAAGCTTGCTAGGAATCCTGAAATAATGAAGAATGCACAAGAAGAAGTTAGAAATGTAGTGGGCAATAGAGAAAGAGTGGCAAAAAGTGACTGATGATCTCCATTACCTCAAGATGGTAATAAAAGAAACTCTAAGATTGCATCCCCTTGCTCCATTGCTACTTCCAAATGAAGTGATTTCCAATTTCAAGATCAACGGTTGTGACATTTATCCCAAATCACTAATCCATGTCAACGTTTGGGCAATTGGAAGAGATCCTAACTACTGGAAGGACCCTGAAGATTTCTTTCCTGAAAGGTTTATTGATAGCTTCATCGACTTCAAAGGGCAACATTTTGAGCTCTTGCCTTTTGGAGCTAGTAGAAGAGGTTGTCCTGCACTACATATGGGAACTGTATTAATAGAACTAGCACTTGTAAATTTGTTATACTGTTTTGATTGGAAAGTACCAAATGGAGTTCACGATATCAACATGGAAGAGCAAGCTCATCCTAGTCTTACTATATCTAAAATGGAACCTCTCAAACTTGTACCTATCAGATACCTTGCTCAGTAGCCATCTGAGGATAATGTAAGCTGATGAGCATTTCTTGATTATAAATACTCTCCAGTTCAGTGGTTGTAAGTCGCTTTCTGTTGTTGTAATTGTCCTATGGCAATTTATCAATTTTGCTTCAATTGCAAAATTAACTAGTTGAAACAGTTGAATACTATTGATTAATTTGGCCTTAATTACCAATAAAAGAGTCAACCAATTACATTGACAGGTGGACATTACCTTAGCATACACTGTGCATGCTAATTTAGGAATGATCTCTTTTTTTCTGCTTCTTACCTTACATTGACATTTGTCTGCAGCTTTAGTGGTCCTTGAATGAAATTTTTTCTGTTAATAGTTACTATTTGAAGAGGGGTTAAGTAGTCATGAAGGCTTCTTTATAAGTTTTTATCTCTCTAGTCAATGGCTTATGTGCCTGTATTCCATAATCAAGAATGATCTCTTGTTGTCATTCATCTCATGCATCATATTAATATCTAGAATATATGTTATTTTGTTGAAATGTGATGTTTTATTGATAGTAAAGTTATGTATATTTATGCCTTGTGATTGAATTGTATTTGTATTGAATATGTGAATAGGTTCATCCAAAGAGAAGGAAGTGGTAAGAGAAAAAGAATAGAATTACTTTGTTATCCTATAAATTTTGGTAAGTATTTAATAGACTAAACTTTGTGTATATTGAGTAGGAACTGCTGTTTGATTACTTGATAATTTCTTGGTTGACTGAGTTGATATTAGTTATGTTTTTGGCTTGTTGTAAAGTGAATTGATTATGATGTGTTGTGAACTGAATTGATTGTGATTAAGGATTGATGACTCTTGAATGGATATTATGTGATCGGGAAAGCTGAGCCGGGCAGATAGCTACCCGAGTATGTGAGATGGCAAGACTGAGCCGGGGGAATAGTCTTGTCAAGTGGTTACTGAGATTTGAAAATGTGAGGAAATGTAAGGATGAGTCATATGATCCTAATTTGATAGAAATAATGTGGAATTGAATTATTTGACTTGGTTGAGTTTGAGATTATTTGCATTATGTGAGATAAAATTATTTGTTTATGAGAATAATTGAAATGGTTGATTTTGTGATTGTTAGTTAAGTGTTGGTATAATTTTCTGTATTGATAAAGACTTGATAATTCTAGCCTAATATACTGTAGTTTAGTAAATTAAATGCTTATTGAGTCGCTAGCTCATTCCTTAGCAATTTTTTTTTCAGGTTAGTGCAGTTGTAGATAGCCTTAGCTGTGCATGCTCTCTTTGCATCAGTCAATATTATCAGGTGGGCTAGAGGAGTTATCTAAAGCATTGGGGCATTTTGGGAACTTGTGTGAATTAAAATAATGTATAAATATTCCTTATATATATTAAGTATGTCATGTCACTTAAATTGTATGAATGTATATTGTAACTAAGTAGTAAATTATGTTTATAAAGTTAATTATATATATATATATATATATATATATATATATATATATATATATATATATATATATATATATATATATATATTATTTATAATTGGATGTTTGAGTGTGGGTGCTACAGCTTTGGTATCAGAGCGGGGATTAGACAGATGGGACAAAAGTATGAGTAGTTATATTTGTGTTTATGTTATGTTATATGAAGGTGTGTATGTGTTGTGATATATTAAAGTAAGTTAGAAATTTTAATATGTTCCAATGTGTTAATTGTTTGTGTGATTGAATTGATGGGAATAGAGGGGATTGAGAGCATAACATGCAAGCATATAGTAATTATGTACAACCATTTATTGTTGTGAAGTTTTGTTAATGATATAGGCATGGATGAGCACTCCACTGGCCTAGTAGGTTCACATGAGTCAGTTCATGCACATCATATTGAACAAGAACATATGCATGAAAATGAATAGTCACAAGGAAGAGCTGAAGGGTATGCTCAACAAATAGCTGAAGAGTTAAGAAGATTAGCTCAACAACAGCCACCACCTCCACTAAACGTACCTGCGTTGGATGCAAACTTTGGAAAGTTAATAAAGCATGGCGGGAAAGAGTTTGAGGGGACAACTGATCCAATTGTAGCAGAGGAATGGCTAAAGTCTGTTAAAGGTGTGTTTACACAATTTAATACCCAACCGACAACCCAAATGAAAGTGAGGTATGCAACCTCATTATTTCTTAAGGATGCTAGAATCTGGTGGGAGACAGTCCTAGGTAGCCAGACACAACCATTGACAATGACATGGGAAGAATTCTTAGAGGAGTTCAAGATGAAGTATATGCCACCAATATATCAAGAGAGGAAGAAACTTGAATTCCTTGAATTGAAACAAAATGAGATGTCTCATTACTATGAATTACAATTTACAAGGTTATCTAGGTATGCACCAGAGGAAGTGGCAACTGATGAACTGAAGAGAAATAGATTTGAGAGGGGTTTGAGATTGGAGATACGTGAAAAGTTGGCAGTGCAACCACCTACTTTTATTGCTTTATTGGAAGCTGCAACAAGAACAGAAGAATTATTCTTAGAAAGAAATATATTAGAAGCAAAGAAAAAGAAGATAATTAGGACATTTACTCCATCTTTCTCTAGAGGTGCCTCATTTACACCTAGGGGAGGATCAGGAAGTCAGCGAGGAGGTTTTAGAGGAAGGGGCAGTTATCAGTTTAGAGGGCCAAGTAGTATAACTTTGGGTAGAAGTGGTGGATCAGCGAACTTGCGAGGTAATTCTGGGTTTACTCCTTAGCAATTTTTTTTCAGTTTAGTGCAGTTGTAGATAGCCTTAGCTGTGCATTGCTCTCTTTGCATCAGTCAATATTATCAGGTGGGCCAGAAGAGTTATCTAAAGCATTGGGGCATTTTGGGAACTTGTGTGAATTAAAATAATGTATAAATATTCCTTATATATATTAAGTATATTATGTCACTTAAATTGTATGAATGTATATTGTAACTAAGTAGTAAATTATGTTTATAAAGTTAATTATATATATATATATATATATATATTGCTATACAATTGGATGTTTGAGTGCGGGTGCTACAGATAAACTCATATCTTAACACACAAATATTATCGAATACTCAACACAAATCAATACACATAATTAAACCAAAAAAATTCCAAGATCAATGAGCCAGAGAAAATTACTGAGACGCTTGATTGCTCGGTCGACTCACCTCCAGCAGCCGGAGTTCGATCGACGATCCGAACACATCATCGGACTCGAAACGACGCGCTGATGACGATTCCTGCTTCCGATTTTCCGAACCGACCCCTGATCATCTAGAGAGATTTGCGGACGATCTCGGCCGTCGATTTGCAAACGGAGTACGATCGCCATGAAACCAGTGCCATTGCCAAGCTTGAGTTGAGGAGAGTCGAGATACGTCCTCCGGTCATCCATCCTCCATCAGAGCTTGCCGAAAAATTCATAAAACGCAGTTGCCACCTACTTTCTCTCTCCACCGCGAACTTCCGTTTTCGGGCACCCCAGGCGTCGCCACTGTCGCCAAAAGAGAGCCCTCGCCTAGGGGAGCCGATTGCCACCCTACTCGGTGGCCAAGGCCGCCGAAAACGGTGGGAATGGCCTCTAGAAGCCGATGCTCTTCGCGCGATTCCTGCCGCATTGCACGCTTCACGACGCCCCGGCCCAGCCTTCTTCTTCCCCGGCCTTCTCTCTCTCTCTCCCGACGCGAACTTTCCCTCCTTTTTTTCTTCTTTCTTTTCCTTTCTTTCCTTACCAGCATTTAGCCCCCGAACTTTTCTTCCTTACCATTAGGTCCCTCAACTTTTTTAATTACTTACAATTTCATCCAGCATAATTTTCAATTAACCTTTAAACTTCTTTTTAGCCTTTCAATTATGCCCCTAACCATTTAATTTGGGCCAAATTAGAATTATAGAAAATATACAATTACATATATACCCTTGCTTTTAAATGTAAAATTACTAAAAAGCCTTTACCGACATATTTAATCATAAAAATACCAAACATACAAATTTCCATTAAAACCCCAAATTACTAAAATTATACTTTTAATCCTTATTCCAAAATAAATTTCTAATTAAATCCTAACACAATTAATTTAATTAATTAAATTGCTAAATATTTTCCAATTAAAAATTAATACCATTAACTAATTAAAATACCCTTTTTTTTCCAAAAATTATTTTATAAAAACATCCTTTACAATTTCTTTCATAACTCTTAAATATAGTATTTAACTAAATATATTCATTTGCGGAAAAATTTTTAATAACCAAGAATATAATCTATTTCTCAAATAATTTACTTAATTAATTTCTTAAAAATTCAAACTAATAGGATATAGGAAATAACTCCTTTATTTTTCTAGCATTAAAATTCAAAATTATATTTAAATCATTTCAGTTAAACTAAACAAAAATATAATTAAATTAATTTAAATAAGAACTCATTTATTATTCATTATTAATATTATCTTTATTAAATGAAAATTTGGGTATTACAGTTCGTATTTGCATAAAAAGACTTGACATCTCAAGAAAGAAAATAATCCCCAAGTACCTAGATGAAAATCTAAAAGGGTGTAAGCGAAAATAAAAAATATATATAATAAGAGCTTGAAAGCAAGTGATATAATTATATAAATGCCTATCGATATCTTGTTTATGAATGAAGGTTTTTCTTCTTGTATAAGATTATGATCATTTAAATTATGCATCATAGTTATACCATTTGAAAAGAGTTACACTATTTGTTGTGAAATATGTGGGAATATTTGGTGCTTGAGTTTTTTGATTAAAAATGATTGAATTTATACTTTTAAAGAAATTTTTTATGGTTCAAGTTGTTCTAGGATTGACATAATCTTTGCATTAGTAATATTCTTTTGAGTAATATCTTTAAGTTGAGTATGAATATTTTTTATAATTTTTGTAAACGTTAAATTTTTAAGTTTGCTATTTACTTGAGGACAAATAAATGTTTAGGTGTGAGGGGTATTTGATAGGCTTATATTATGTATATATATTTAGGGTATTTTAAAGCTTCAAAAGTATGTTTTAGATATATAATATATGGAAATATATGTTTATTACCTTACTATAGCTTAATTGTCCAATTTCAAATATCATTAGCCAAAAAGGAAAAGTATGGGATTAAATACTTACAAATGGGTTCAATAGGATTGTTGCTGCCAAGACCTAGAATTAAGACGTGAACGGGTTGTCAAAGCCCTTCAAAATAAATGACTGATTTTCCTAAACTAACTTGTAGAAATAGTGAAACCAGGTTGAATTCCAATGGAACCAATGTGAATAGCCTTTCAAAGTCAAATAAAAAAGGGAAATTTTGAATATTTGAACCAAAATTATAAATAAACAGAAAATAATAAAGGCTGTGAATATTAAAATCAATAAAAATGAATCTTAATAAATTTTCAATTCAAGAGTGCTAATTCCATCCAATTGTAGTCATGATCATAGGCTAAAATATCAATTTTTCCATTCAAGTACTTAGTCTACTTATTCGAAATAGCCGCAACAAGTTAAATTCTCCTAATATGATTGACTCAAACCCAGCATCCAAATCAAAACTTATCATTAGTGAACTAGGCACGATAACGTTTCATATCAACTTAATGATAGCATTAAGAATAATGAGAATGACTAAACCAATATTAATTAATTAAGATAGTTGTAATTGAATTAACCTTGTTCCTTTATTTCCCTAGAGCCTACCATGTAAGCTATGTAATTCGAAAAGGCCGCAATTAGACACACATGAGCCAGCTCCTTGCTACTTGTGTCAATCGTTCATGACAATTACAGACCACAAACTCAAAGTTTAGCAATAGAAAAATCAATATCAAAGTTAAGTCGTCAATTCAATCAATATCAAAAATTCATAAATAATAAAAACAAGAAATAAAGAATACTTGAATTGAAGAGGAATTCTGCTAAGCACAAAGCCTCACAAAATCACATTTGAAATCTATTCACTATTGAATTAGAAACTAAAAACTTAGCAACACATGGTGGAGTAAAAATTCACAGGAAAAGAATAGAAGAAGAAAAATAATAAATAATCAAAACACTCTCAGCTGTCCTTTACTTGGTAGAACTAGCCTCCTTATATAGGAAGTCCAACCTAAACCCTAATAAGATAATCCTTATCCAAAAAGAAACAAACTTCATATATGATCTTAATCCTATAAGAAAGGATAAGATAAAGGGTAATCTAAACAAATAAAAATTCTAAATAACATGAGAGTAAGTTCTCTTTATCCAGCACTTCAAAAATAAAAGAAATTATATAAAAGTAGGTCCACCACGAATTTATCTTGAAAATTTAAAATTCTCTTCTGCAGATTCCAATAGCTCACAAATTGTAAGGCGTGGTCACGCCTTATTGAAAATGATCTTCTACCCAAATTTTTGCTTTTCCTCTAGAAGACTTATTTTCTGACAAGTGATGCCTTAAAATATGTCTTTAAGCTGAATTTCACTCAATCCTTGATATTTCACCATCTAGATCAGAATAAATCACAATTTCCACAATTAAGCACATTATCCAATCAAAATGTAAAGGAATTAAATACAATAAGTATAACTATTTATGATCTATCAAATTCCCCCACACCTAATTTATGCTTGTCCTCAAACATACCTCAATTTAACATACCAATTCTCCTTTTTACTTCCTTTTTATCTCTTTTAATCTCCACAAATACCAAATAAGTTAAACATATATCAACAAGTTGAATAATAATGACAATCAAGAGAGTAGCACTCATGGGATAAATTTTATAAAAAAAAACAAGTATCTCAATTATTCATCAAAATCAAAGCAACAAGACTTAACACCTTAATATGGTTTCACTCAATACTCTCAAAGTATTTAAGGTGCATTTACTCTCAGGATCAAAACATAGCATGTTATTAACATAAGCTTGCTAATGAATCAAGTCTCCACCACTATACATGTATTAGATGCAAAAATCAAAGGGACTTTACAAGGGTTGTAATGGTGCTTAGGAAAGGGTATGATAAAAGGAAAAATTGAAATGTTTCATAATCAAGACAAAAAGGTTAGATTCTTGCATGATAACTATACCACATAACCACAAAACATACTATGAAAACCTTGAATTTATTCCCACATCTTATATTAGCACTAAAAACTTTGGAGAAATAACATGTAACAATTCAATTCAATATATTTGATGAATACTTCTCCAATTATCCTCTTTCATGAAAGGAATAAATATCAAATTTCTTTTTTTTTTCTTTTTCAACATTTTTTTTTTGCGACGATTTTCTTCCCTTGTTTTTCCTCTTTTTTTTTTATATTTTTCTGTTTTTCTTTATACTATGCAACACTTTTCCTTTTGTCTTGACAAGGGCAGAAAAATAGAGGTAACAAATGAAACGTCTTGGGCTAAATAATATGTGTTAAAAATAAGAAAAAGAACATAGAAAATAGGCTCAAAGTGGCTAACTAAAAGGAAAATCAACAAAGTGGGTCTTTTAAGAGTCTAAGAATAGGTTAATCCTAATTGCCCTTATCATATTAAAGCATCAATTCAAAGATGTGGTCTTAACATGCATTTACAAGCAAGTTCTAGAATAAAAATACTAAGTTTGATAGCACTCAACAAAAACAATTAGAGCAAAATATAATGAACTGCTCTTAGGCTCAAAAGCTCACTTGAATGTTAAAATTTGTATCAAGTCTTGTGCATTTTTCAATCAATAAACTAATGAGATACCATCATATAAGTTTAAAGAACAGTAATCATGCTTATTCCTTTTCGTGCATTAAAACTCAAACCAAAAATGTATCTCCAACTTACATGGTATTCTAGGTTATCAAAACAAAACTCAAGGTTGCAAAAGAAAAATTAGCACATATGAATTAAAGCATAACTAATTCTAAGCATAAGAATATTTTCAAAAAGAAAAGAAAATCATATAATTATCATATTCCTCCCCCACACCTAAACTACACATTGTCATCAATGTATCAAAAAGAAAATGGCTCACAAAAAAAATAAAAAGAAATGTGAAACTCCCCTCATTTGTGAGCTGTCATCACGTGAGGTTGCTGTCATTTTCTATTCTTGGCGAACTGTCACGTCGCTGGGATTAGAAGGTGTTCCTTTACTGCACTGACGTGTTGAGGTCCTTTTTCGAGCGGTAATCTTAAGGCGCACCATGGATGGTGAGTGATAGGTGTTTGGGTGGAGGGAAGAGGAAGTGAATATTGGTGGCGGCTGCTGTAAAAGAAAAAACGTCGATGGCTACTGCAAAATAAAACTTTCCCTCTTCTTTTCTCTTTATTCTCCCTTTTTTTGGAATAAAAATAAATAATATTAAAAAATTAAAAATTAAAATAAAAAAATAAAGTAGAGAAGTGAAAATAAATCAGAAGATGTTTTGAAATAAGATGTGGTCACGCTTTATAAGAAATGAGCTTCTTTAAAATTAAGTAAAAAAATCAAAACAAAGTAGAAGATGTTTTGAGATAAGACGTGGTCACGCCTTATAAGAAACGAGCTTCTGTAAAATTAAGTAGATAGGTCAAAACAAAGCAGAAGATGTTTTGAGATAAAGTATAGTCACGCTTTATAAGAAACAAGCTTCTGTAAAATTAAGTAGATAGGTCAAAATAAAGCAAAAGATGTTTTGAGATAAGGCGTGGTCACGCCTTATAAGAAGTGAGCTTCTATAATAAATTCAGTTAATACTTTTTAGGAGAGCTGTAAAAAGGCGTGGTCACGCCTTATCGAAATTAGTCTCCTGCAAAAAAAATTAACTTTTTCATTAAAAAAACTATAAACAAAATAAAGTAAGTGAAAGAAAATAAAAAATAAAAAATAAAAATAAAGAAAGCATTTGGGTTGCCTCCCAATAGCATAATTGTTTAACGTCATTATGCTCGACGGAATGATGAATCATTTGAGTCATCAAATAAGTAGAGTGATCCGAAGGAAAACTAATAAGACATAAAGCAATTTTATCCTTATGGAAGATCTTCAATCTATAACCATTCACTTTGAAAATTTTATCCGAATCCAAGCTTCTAATTTCCACTTCTAAATTAGATTGTGCATCTAATTCTTACTCATTACCAACACTTTCTTTTGTAAATACCTCCTACACAATTGGATCAATTACATCAATATGGCAAAGAGAATATAAATTATTAGGATATTTCATTTCATCAAAAATAATACATTTAACAATCTCTCCATCAAACTCTGTGGAGAGAGTACCCTCATGTAAATTAATCTTTGTCTTAGCTGTTTTCATGAATGATCGTCTTAACAAAATAGATGCTGATTTTGATGAGAAATTACTATCCATTTCCAAAATGTAAAAGTCAAAAGGAAATATGAGCTCATTAACCTGCACCAAAACATCTTCAACAATTCCAAGGGAATGAATATAAGAATGATAAGCTAATTGAATCACTACGCCAGTCTTTTGCAAGTTATTTAGTTTCAACTCTTGATAAATAGAAAATGGCATGACATTAATGGAAGCTCCTAAATCTAACATGACATGCTCAATTTTTGTATTATCAATAACACAAGGTAATGAAAACATATTTGGATCCTTGCATTTTTCTGGCATATTCTTTTACAAGATAGCCGACACATTCTTACTTACCACCACTTTCTCCTTTTCCTTCATCCTTCTTTTGTCTGTGCATAATTTCTTCAAGAACATTGCATATTTAGGAATTTGCTTGATAGCATTCAATAATGGGATATTTATCTTCACCTTCCTAAATGTATCCAAGATCTCATTTTCTTGCTTATCTTCTTTTGGCTTAGCTAATCTGCTAGGAAAAGAAGGTAAAGGAGTGTGAGATGAAAGAGTTAGAGGATGATCGAATTTTACCCCACGTAATGCTTTAGAGGATGCTTTTTCTTCCTTTTCCTTGCTCGGTTCACTTTCTTTAAGTGGAATTGACCCTGAAGAAATCTCTTTTCCACCTCTTAGAAAAATTGCATTAACATTCTCCTATGGATTTATCTCTGGTTGTGAAGGTAATTTTTCAGAATTTTGAGCCTCCAATTTACTAACCGACGTAGCCAATTGAGTAATTTGATTGCCTAAATTCTGAATGCTTGACCTTGTTTCCTATTGAAATTGAAGAGCATTGTTAGCAAGATTTTTAACAATATCTTCCAAAGACATACCTGAATGAAGCTTGAGGTTTTTGGAGAACTTAAGGTAGTCTAATGAAATTATGAAAAAGGATAATTTTGTTGTCCTCATTGGTTTCCATAGCTCAAATTCGGGTGATCTCTCCATCCAGGATTATATTGATTGGAAAAGGTATCATACTTCCTTTGAAGTTGACCAGTACACCCATCTAAAGCACTAGCCTCTTGCATCAAGTCTTGTTGCAATGTTGGGCACACATCAGTGGAATGTCCTTGAACTAAGCATATTCCACAAACTTTTGCCATTTGCAATTGTCCTATAGCCATTTGACGAAGCAAAGCAGTTAATCAAAAATTTGATTTTCAAGATTTTTAGTGCTTATCTCATCAACTTGCCTTGTAGCTCCATCAGCTCTTATACCAAATTGCTGAGATTTTTCAGCCATGTTTGAAATCAATTGCTTGGCTTCTTCAGGTGTCTTGTCTACTAAAGCTCCACCACTTTCTACATCAATCATACTCTTATCCATTGGCAACAATCCTTCATAGAAGTATTGGATTAAGAGTTGCTGAGAAATTCGGTGATGGGGGCAGCTAGCACACAGTTGCTTGAACCTTTCCTAATACTCATACAATGTTTCTCCAATTAATTGTGTTATGCTACAAATTTCTTTTCTAATGTTGGCAGCTTTTATTGCAGAAAAAAACTTATCTAAGAATAATCTTTTCATCTCATTCCATGTTGTTATTGAACCGAAGGGTGGATAATAGAGCCAATCTTTTGCTTTATCCTTCAAAGACAAGGGAAAAGCTTTAAGATTTATTTTCTCTTCGGTCACACCATGTGGCTTCATTCCGGAGCATACAATATGGAATTCTTTCAAGTATTTATGAGGATCTTCACCTGCACATCCATGAAAAGAATGGAGTAACTTAAATGAGCCAGATTTTAATTCAAAGTCAATTGCAATATTAGGAAATATAATGCATAAAGATTGTTGATTCAAATCTGGTGTGGCTAGCTCTTTGAGAGTTCTGTTCACCATACTTTCTGTAAATTCTTGAAAAATAAATTTGTCACCAATAGCCAAATCTATCTCCAACTCCTCTATGAGAACTTTTTTTTTGCCTAGTCTCCTTTCTTAATCGACGCGCTGTCTTCTCAATATCAGGATTATACTGAAAATCAATATCTTGAGAAGAATGAGTCATAAAAAAATAAATTAAACAATGAGAAACTAAAATAGGCTCCCCGCCAACGGCGCCAAATTTGAACGGGTTGTCGAAGCCTTTCAAAATAAATTACTGATTTAGTTAAACTAACTTGTAGAAATAGTGAAACCAGGTCAAATCCCAAGGGAATCAATGTGAATAGCCTCTCAAAGTCAAAAAAGAATGGGGAACTTTGAATGTTTGAACCAAAATTATAAATAAATAAAAAATAATGAAGGCTGAATATTAAAGTCAATAAAAGTTAATCTTAACAAATTTCCAATTCAAGAGTGCTAATTCCATCCAATTGTAATCATGATCATAGACTAGAATATCAATTTTTCCATTCAAGTACTTAGTCTACTTATTCGGAACAGCCGCAACAAGTTAAATTCTCCTAATATAATTGACTCAAACCCAATATCCAAATCAAAACTTACTACTAGTCAACTGAGCGCGATAGCGTTCCATATCAACTTAATGATAGCATTAAGAATAATGAGAATGATTATTTGTTTAATTTTTTATTTTGAACCACAGGAGTGAAATCCAATACACGAAATACACGAAATAATTTGATCTATGGACAACATCGTTGTGGTAAATGCTGTAACGCCAGAGAAATCATTACCGTAAGGCATAGAGGGGGAGGTCATAAGCGTCTATACCGTAAAATCGATTTTCGATGGAATGAAAAAGACATATATGGGAGAATCGTAACCATAATATTTCACAGATATTACAAAGAAGAAATGCACAATTAGCGCATAAATTCCATTTTGTTTTACATTTATCTGTAATTCCTCGATTTGTTTAGGTTTACTTTCTATCAATAAATTTATGAATCCTATATATATTATTACTTGAATCACATAAATTCTTTTTTGAATCTCTATACATGCAATTTCCTCAACACTAGAAGATATTTTTGTATTGTTTTTTACATAATTCTTGAATTTTTGAATTCTTTATTCAACAACATTAATTAATTGAGATAGCTGTAATTGAATTAAACTTGTTCCTTTATTTTCTTAGAACCTATCATGCAAGCTATGTAATTCGAAAAGGCTGCAATCACACATATATGAGCCAACTCCTTGCTACTTGTGTCAATCGTTCATGATAATTACGGATCATAAACTCAAAGTTTAGCAATAGAAAAATCAATATCAAAGTTGAGTCGTCAGTTCAATCAATATCAAAAATTCATAAATAATAAAAACAAGAAATAAAGAATACTTAAATTAAAGAAGAATTCTGTTAAGCACAAAGCCTCACAAAATCACAATTGGAATTTATTCACTATTGAATTAAAAACTAAAAACTTAGCCACACATGGTGGAGTAAAAATTCACAAGAAAAGAATAAAAGAAGAAAAATAATAAATAATCAAAACACTCTCAGTCATCCTTTACTTGGTAGAACTAGCCTCCTGGGAAGTCAAACCTAAACTCTAATAAGATAATCCTTATCCAAAAAGAAATAAACTTTCTATATGATCTTAATCCTATAAGAAAGGATAAGATAAAGGGTAATCTAAACAAATAAAAATCCTAAATAACATGGGAGTAAGTTCTCTTTATCAGCACTTCAAAAATAAAGGAAATTTTATAAAAGTAGGTCCACCATAAATTTATCTTGAAAATTCGAAATTCTCTTCTGCAGATTCCAACAGCTCACAAATTGTAAGACGTGGTCACGACTTATTGGAAATGATCTTCTGCTCAAATTTTTGCTCTTCCTCCAAAAGACTTAGTTTCTAACAAGTGATGCCTTAAAACATGTCTTTAGGTTGAATCTCACTCAATCCTTGATATTTCACCATCTAGATCAGAATAAACACAATTTCCATAATTAAGCACATTATCAAATCGAAATGTAAGGGTATTAAATACAATAAGTATAACTATTTATGATCTATCGTGGACTGCTATTTTCACAGGCCTGGACGAATAATACAAGGCTCAAATGGGGAATTAAGTAGTTCTTTTATAATTATGGACCATTAATAGTTATTTATTTTATTTAGGTTAGTTAAAAATTGTTAGAAAGTAACTCTTAGAAATCTTATATTTAGAGGACTCTGCAATAAGAATCTCTATAAGTATTGGAGATTAGATACACAACTCATACATGCACAGTCTACATTTGTCTGTTATTCCTTTTTCTGCAATTCTCTGCAGTTCATCTTCCATAAACATTTTAGTTTTAATTTTTATTGTTCTTTTAAGATCTAACGAGCTTTCAAGAAGTGGAAAGTGAGGACCAATCATCTTCCTACTTGAAGGATTATGGATTTCATGAGAGCCTTTATTTTTTGTCTTGTTTCTATGTCTTTCTATTTAATTACAATAATTGTTAGATTAAATATGTCAAGCTAGTTCTTATAAGTGTTAGTTTAGTCTTTTTACTTATATATGAATCTTATTATTTATTTATTTAATGAGTGTTTTTTTTTAATTTCATATCTTTATTAGTTTTAGTTACTATGGTCGACCATCGTATCAATTTAATAATAATAATTGTTCTAAAAATATTTAGGTTGAATGTATTAAAAACATCATATTTACTTCAATCTATGATGGTAGAAGAGACTTTAATTGCATCGTTAGCTTGAGTAATTAAAAGAAAAGGAACATCACCATCTCATTAATTAGATTTAGGCTTAAGGTAAAATAAAATTATTGAGTAATTGACTTGGCTAAATACTGTATTTATCATATAGTTATATTATTTGCATGTTTACTTTATAGTTTATTTTATATTTTTTATAGATATTTTTATTTTCTTAAATTATTGGCTTAAAGTATTTAGATTTATTTTTAGTATTTTTCTGTGATATTTGATTTATATAATAGCTGCTCTATAATTCCTTAAGAGATCGACCTCAATGTGAACTTACATTCTTATAAGAACAGTTCGTCTTCTTGCAAATATAAATTGGTAGACATTAATAGCATCATAAGTAAAAAAATTTATATTTATGCAAGATTATAAAATTTTAAAATTAATGTGAAACTAATTCATCCAGTTTGATTTATAAGTATTTACTTCAAATCCACCAAATTCAACATCAATAAATTACCACGAGGAAATTGAAAAGCTTACCTAATTCTTTTAATATTAACATAATGTTTGGTTAAAATTCATAAAATTTATAGAATTTATTTATAAATTTAAGATTTATATGCTTTAAATGGAATACAAATAAATTTGATATTTAATATAATTAAACTTATATGAAATTAGTTATAGCTAAACTAAATTTTAATACAATAGATAAAATTTTTAAATAAATTTTATATTAGTAACTCAATATATTTTATAATATTAAAATATATTTTTTAATTTTATCTTTTTTTCGTGTCTTTTTTTCAAATAAAATAATTTTTTTTATGAATCTCCACCAAATATATCATAAATTTCAATGTGGATGATGATAATAATATTAATGATGATAGTAGTAACAATAATTAATGGATCAAGTAGGCAAATAACTTTGTAGAAGACTACCACATTGGAAATTACCATATAAAAGAGGCCCATTTTAGCAAACAGGGAAAATACTTTTCTTCTCCGCTAGGTTAGAGACTATCAGAGCCCAAAATAAACTTGGAAATCAATCCACAACTATCACTCGACTCTCCACTACTCTCGATTCAATCACAGATAACACATTCGAATTAACGGTGAGATTTCTAATGGGTTTTCACTCGTTCAATATATAAACCTTTATTGTATGAACTTGACAAGGTTATTATATTTTTGCTGCTCTTCTTTTAGAATTTCATTTTCAAATTCTTTAAAGAATGTCGAAATCGGCGATAGATGTTCCTCCAAAGGGTGGATTCAGTTTCGATCTTTGCAAAAGAAATGAAATGCTTGCCAAGAAAGGAGTTAACCTTCCCTCTTCTTATAGGAAAACAGGAACTACAATTGTTGGACTAATTTTCCAGGTATTCTAGTCTGGTTACTTTGTTTTTATGTATGTTAGTTAATATATTTTTGTGTAAAAATTTGATCCTTTATTATGGATACTTGTTATCATTTAGTCAATTTTACGGGACCATAATCCCTAACTTGTGTAGTCTTATATAGGGTTGTATTTTGGATTAGCCATACCAATATGTTGGTTTGAGCTTACCTATTGAGATTATCACTGCGGCAGGGCTATATAGGGATAATTGAAACTAATAGCAATGGTTTATTTTTCTGTTTAATGGATGTTGCAAGCTGCAATGAGCCACATCAAGGGCAGCATTGATAATAGTTAGTTTGTATTTTCTAAGCATCATGTTGATCTTTTTTCTTGCCTTATTGGCTGGATTGTGCAAAATTGCGGCTTTGCTTTTCTCGATTGCATGTTTTGTTGTCTTTTTTTCTCTTGAGCTTGTAACCTTGTATAAGAAGAATATCTTGTCTCAGTTTGTTTGAATGTATGTTAGGCTGTACCTGGTTGAGTTGGGTGGGTTTAGTATGGTATACTGCATGGAACCAACTTGGTTTGCAGTTTCTTACACTTAAATCTGTTTGTGTGTAATAAGAAAAAGAGTGTCTCGGGATTCACAGGTTGGGTGTAGACTTGGAGAGATATGTCTAGTTGGGATTCCCTATCCATGAATTCTGTTCTTATTAACTCAAACACTATGAAAATGAAAATTTTAATTTGAGTTTTACAAGAACCAAGTTTCAAATGCTGTAAACACGGCCACTGATTGGAAGTATTGACTGCATCCAATCAAAAGGAGATGAGAGATAAGTGACTTACCTTCCATAGGGTTAGTCATCTTGGACAAATGCCTACCCAGAGTATGAAGTGGGACATAGCAAGTATTTATTTTTTTTGGTGGAAGGGAAGTACCAGTGAATTACTGCTCCCTGAAAAGTAGGCGATCCAGCCGCACCTTCCAGTATGGCTATGGACCATTTTAAATTGCGACTCTTACGTTTGATACAGGCATATCATTAGACCTATATCGATAGCAAAACATTCACAATATTGTTATTTAGATCCCTGCCTACAACAGCCACACTGGAGAGACTCCCACGAAGAAACAGGGAAATTTGAGTTTTGAGAGTGATACTAAGAATGAACGAGTTCTAAACTCAATACATTTGTGAATACCATGGGCCTTTGGCGACCTAAGATTGGCTGGGATTATTGTATTATGTCATTTGTCACCATAATCTGATGATAAAAGAAGAATGTGATAACTCGGAGATTGATAGGTGAAAGAGGGTGACATCAAAGAGAATGCTAAGCTACAGTAGAATTGCCAAAATAGTATGAACAGTTAGGGCCATACGTCTTTTACATTTCACATAAATGATACTTATTTTATTAGCATGCATTTTGATCAAGCGATTACCAGTGACTCATGTTGGTATATTTTTGCTTTGGATAGCAAATTTCAAGCTTGGGCCACCTTGGTTTAATATATTTTTTCCAAAATGTAGTCAGCTCAAATTTTATGAGAACCTGTCAATTTGGTTTGTATCCATGTAGGTTAGTTGGGTGACCGGGGTCCTGCGGGTTCATTGCTCTCTCTGCTGCCCTATTACTTATCTTTATACACTGTAGATACAAAACAAATAATTCGTGTTTATATTTAAAGTGGCCTCAACTTTGAAATACTTGTATAAGTAACTCGTGTTCATCAAGTTTGTTCTGGGCATAAGAGAATTAAGGCGTACTGCCAGTGGAAAACAGGCATGCACTAGAGAAACAAAAGATTAATAAAAATAAAGGTGAACTAAGTGAGAAAGGTTGTGATGGTGTTCTTTATGAATGTATTGAGTTTTTCTGCGGTCATAAGTTGAATTTTGGGGATTTCCATTGTCATATTGTTTATCCATGTTCTGGTAAGAACTTGCACCTTAGCATTGTGGACATGAAAACTTTCACAATATGTTTTGTTAATTTTTGTTATCTACTTAATTTCATATTAGGACGGCGTCATTCTTGGGGCAGATACTAGAGCAACGGAAGGTCCCATAGTTTGTGATAAGAACTGTGAGAAGATTCATTATATGGCCCCCAACATTTATTGTTGTGGAGCTGGAACTGCTGCTGATACAGAGGCAGTAACAGGTACTGTCGAGATCGTTCTCTGATATGGTAGTATTGTAATATTCTGTTGGACATGTTGGAAAGTTGTATTTTTTTCTCATTTTCATTTTGATATGGCTAATGCATTGCCATGGTATTTGCATTTCTGCAGACATGGTCAGCTCACAGCTACAGTTACACCGCTACCATACTGGCCGAGAATCACGGGTTATTACAGCTCTGACTCTTCTTAAGAAGCATCTTTTCAAGTGAGTTTATCATTCACAGTTGCATCATTTGCAGCATATCTCCTTGTATTAAACCTACACACTGACTGCTTAAAGTGTGGTCCAGCTATCAAGGTTATGTCCAAGCTGCTCTGGTGCTTGGTGGGGTTGACTGTACTGGACCTCATTTGCATACTGTAAGTATTCTTGTGTTGACATGTGCTTTTGTACCAGAACCTGTTCGTGGAGCTTATAAAATTGTCTGATATCTTGTGCATGCAATGTTTTATATCGCAGATATATCCACATGGATCAACTGACACATTGCCATTTGCTACAATGGGGTCTGGCTCTCTTGCTGCAATGGCTATTTTTGAATCAAAGTACAGAGAAGGCTTGAATGTAAGATAGTTTGTTCCAGTGTTTAAGATGCTACAGTCTGATGATTTCAATCCCAGTATATTTTTAAAAATCAATTTTGACCTGAAGATGCTAGTAATCTGGTTTATGAACATTTATAGGAAATTGTTTATGATTGTCCGATTAGCTGTGCTACTATTAACTCTTTTTTATAAACATGAAATTGCCTTCATTTCCATACCAAATATCAGTTGAGAGATTTTTCTTTGTAGAGAGATGAAGGTATAAAGCTTGTAACTGAAGCGATATGCTCTGGTGTATTCAACGACTTGGGAAGTGGAAGCAATGTCGATGTCTGTGTTATCACGAAGGTATGTTCTTTCCGCCCAGTTACTCTCATCTTTGTCAACATATGTTTTGAGCTCATATTGATGTAAGTCTTCCTGTGTAATGTGTGCTGGGACAGGGACACAAGGAATATTTAAGGAACCACTTATTGCCAAATCCACGGACCTATATCAATCCAAAAGGCTATGTTTTTTCAAAGAAGACTGGTGAGTTTCATTTTCTCTTTTTACTATACTTCTATTTGTTCTTCATTGCAACTTATAGTATTCAGTTCTACAATCATACATGTGCTTATAGAGGACTAATAGGATTTTCAAAGGTGCTGCACACGTTTAAAGAAAACTTAAATGAAGGATCTAGTCAACTTCTCTTTTGCGTCTCTGTCTCCCACTTCTAGATTTTATGGTCCTTTTCGAATCATATTATAAAACTTGCTCTGAGCCAATTTTGACACTTCTCGATTGGAACCCAGTTATGAGATGGGGCGGGGTCGTGGACAAGGTGGTTCTGCATTTGTATTTTGTTTTCGAATGAAATGTGATTGAAATCCCATAATATTGTTTCCTTGCTTAAGAGGATTGATGCCTTTTAATTCATTTCATAGTAGCTTTATGCTTGCATGCCATTGTCACACAATATGAAGAGTATGAATTATTATAGTGAGTGCTTGATTTTTTTTATTTTTTATTTTTTTGGTTCTGTTTCTTAATGTTGAAATATTGCAAGTAGTGTAAAGAAGCTCACTATTGTAATTTTGATATGATTAAGCTAGCATGTATTGGGTTCGAGTTAGTAATAACTTGTCTAGTTTTGTTGATCATTTTTTTTTTTCCCTTTTGGGTTTGCAGAGGTGCTTTTGACAAAGATTACACCATTAAAGGAGCCATCAAAGGAAAAAGAGGGAGTGAGTGAAGGAGGTGAAGCAATGGAAGAGTGAAAATCATCAGGCCCTTAACGATTCTACTGGGACCAGCTCTGGCCATTTGGAATGCTGTATTTTGTAATGTCCAGTTTCCATGACTCCAAATTAAACGTTGTGTCTTGGCAGCAGTCCTGCTAGGAAGACTGCCTAAGTGAAGAATTTATGTGTTATGACTTTTTAACTCAGTTTTTGAATATTGCAGAAATTATGATAGGGAGAATTAGCAATGAAGTACCAATTCTCTTTGATTTATTTATTTTACATGAGATTTACTGATTAGTTAGTACCCAAAGAGCCTGAAATGTCACCTTACGCCACCAGTCATGGACATATCCTCGATACCCAATGCTTGCAGACACTCTTTCATATTGAGGCTTTGTATGTTCAGCTGTCTGTTGCTGTAATGCAGTGTTGGCAAATTCAGGGATAGGGATTGAACCTGATCAGGTAATCAGGTTACATTGCCTTGTAAAAGAGGAAAGAATGTATCATTTTGTAAGGATATAGGGAGGATAAGTAGGCCCCATCTGTTCTTAGAACTTGCTTGAAAACTGACTTACTTTTAGTCGTCTGTTTCTTTAGTCTAGGAACCCCTTCTTCTGCAATGGTTTGTGTCATATGGCTGCTGTTTCTGCCTTGGTGAAAGTTTCAGCCTGCAAGTGTTATGTCTGTGTTCATTATTATGACCTTGGCTCGAGCTGTAGCTTAAATAAAGATAGAAACATTAAGCTCAGTATATGGATAATAATTAACCTGTTAAATCTATTATTAAAACGGAATGATATTTATTTCATGGCTTTAAATTCTCATATTTATAAATCATATATGCACTATGGAAAGACTTTAATATTTAATATATAGTTTTGATTTATCCTGTAAATAATTTTAATTAGGAGCTTATTTGACATAAAAAAATAATTTATTTATTGTACGATGTTACCAACAAGTCAATGAGCATTTTTTTCTATTTATGCAGCAACAAAAAGATGCATCGAGTCTTATTTATTATATTAAATAATTATCTCTTGTCTGTATAGTATTCACTTTGTTAAGTCTTTCATATAAATAAATAAATTCCATATTTATCAAAATTTATAAAATTTATTTATAAATTTGAGATTTATATATTTAAATAAATTAAAAATTAATTTAAAAATTTATGAATAGATTTTTATTTTTTTTCTTTTTAAATAAAATAAATTATGAATAGATTTTAATCAAATTTAAAATAAATGAGAATTAAAAAGAGAAAACCATGTAAATATTATTGTATGAAAAAGAATATGTCAAGTTCAGAATCGTTGTTTTTATTTGAATAATGTGTGGATAAAGTTTAATTGACAGAGTGGGATCATACAAAACCGGATATTTGGTAAAATATTTAATAAATAAATGTAAGACGTAGAGAGGAAGATTACATTACATTAATTAGGCATTAAGAAAACAGTATATAAATTAAAATCAATCTTTAAATCCAAAACTATATATTATCTGTATGGATTGAACCGTCGGCGAATATTTGTTGGGTTTAATCTAATAATAATTTGGAATTTGTTATTCATTCCCTTTTATTTGAAACCCAAAATCATCCGCACAGCACAACGCGCAACACAACACAACACAACAAAACCATAGAAGAAAAACTCGATTGCTCTTCTTCTTCTTCTTCTTCTTCTTCTTCTCCTCCATCTCCATCTAGTACGTCGGCGTTTTGTGCCTTGCTTAACCTATAACTACTTCTACTGATTATTATTTTATTTTATTTGTTTTGTTTTTATAATTATTATTATTATTATGTCTTACGATTACCTCTTCAAGTACATCATCATCGGAGATACAGGTGCCCCCCACCCCCTTTTTTTTTTTTTTTTTTGCTTTTTTGTTGTGTTCAAATTCTTTTACTTTTTCTTTTTAAAGTAATTAGGGTTCGATTTGGTGAAATATCAGGAGTAGGGAAATCATGTCTGTTATTGCAATTCACGGATAAGAGGTTTCAACCAGTGCATGATCTCACCATCGGAGTTGAATTCGGTGCTCGTATGGTTACTATTGATTCCCGCCCTATCAAGCTTCAGATTTGGGACACTGTATGTCTTTCTTCTTCTTCTTCTTCTTCTTCTTCTTCTTCTTCTTCTTCTTTTTTTTTTTAAAAGAATACTTTTATCTTATTTCAATTAAATAAAAGAAATTTTTTTATTGCTAAAGCTTGTTTGGTAGACTTCGTTGGACCATTAGTTGAATGACTATATTTGTCGTAGGAGATTTTGTATTTGTGATTGTGTATTTATGTTCTAATTCAGTGTTTATAAAATATGCATTTTACTATTTCATTTGTGTGTCTTTATTATTTATTCTTGTGACCGCTATTTAATTTTAATTTTAGGCTGGCCAAGAATCATTTAGATCCATCACTAGATCCTACTACAGAGGAGCAGCTGGAGCACTCTTGGTTTATGACATTACAAGGTCACTACTATATCCTTCTCCTACTTACGTCTCAAAAACTGTCCACGCATTGAAGCTTTTCCCTGTCAAGAATCAATAAATAACAAGACCTTGATGGCTGCTTTCCCAATTAAGCAATTGTCACTGGGCACAATGTTAACTCATGCTATTAGATCAGTAGCTTGGTAGTTGAAGCTAATTTCATACCACAAGGCATTATGGTTTTGAACATTAATTCCTCCTTTGAAAAATGGATTTTCAACTGGGTGCAAATGAGTAAAGCTGTAGGAATAAGTGAATTTGATTGTGCTTCTTGAGTGTATATATTTATATAGAAAGAGGTCAAGCTATGGATTCTCTTCTCTGCCCTTGCTATGGTAGAGGTTCTATGATTGCAACACCTTTTTCACAATATTGACAGCTTCTTTGAGGGTATATCCATACATACAACATGTGAAGTAAAAAAAAAATGAGAAGACTCCTAATCTTATAATTTCTGAAAACTGAAGTTGCACTTGTACTTGTGGTCAACTGTTATTCTAGGGTACTTCAAGTTTTGAGAGGGTCAAAGCTTATATATTTGTTGTCTGCGTCAATATTCCTTTTCTCTTATATTACTTCTGTTCCCTAACTAAATCTGGGATGTTGTGCAGGAGAGAGACATTTAATCACTTAGCAAGTTGGCTAGAAGATGCTCGACAGCATGCTAATCCTAACATGACGATAATGCTCATAGGAAACAAATGCGATCTTGCTCATCGGAGGGCTGTCAGCAAAGAGGAAGGGGAACAATTTGCCAAGGAAAATGGACTTCTATTCTTGGAGGCATCTGCAAGAACAGCTCAAAATGTTGAGGAGGTGATGTGATGGAATCTGCATTGCGCTCGTGTATAATATATTCATGAGACATGTCACAGCTTAAGTTATCCTTGTTTCTGTTTTAAAAAATGTATTAGCTAATATAGTAAAATGCTTATTATAGGCCTTCATAAGGACTGCAGGAAAGATCCTTCAGAACATCCAAGAAGGCGTGTTTGATGTATCCAATGAGGTAATTTTTTAGCTCATTTTGCTGTCCCATGGGCACGTCTACTGAGGATGGGATGTTAATATAGAGTAACAATATGCATCACTTGTGGCTTAATTTTTCTTTTCCTTCATGTTAAACAACCAATTTTTTCAGTTTTATGGTATATTATGGGAATTATCCATGCGAGTGCAAGACCTGAGTTTCTTTATAAAGTGTTACAAACTGCCTTGCTCGTCTTTGATTGCGAGCCAAATTGTTGGCTGCCTGGATGCATTTCTATGATTTCGCTTGTGGGATACATTAATTATTCTATAATTTGAAGTTCGATTCTTGGTGCATGGAAATTTTGTGGGCGGGGAAATAAATGGATGGCTAGGTTTGTCCAAAGGAGATGGAGTTTGGTTGAAATCGCCTCATGCTTGTTTATGTAGTTGCCAAAGCTATATTTGTAATGTTAAAGGCAGTGTTGGGAATTTATTGTCTTTGCCTTTCTGCAACTTTTTGTTTCCCACGAACCAAAATTTTGATTATATCTTGTTGACACTTTTGTGGTTATGATTGCAGTCTTCAGGAATCAAGGTTGGATATGGGCGGCCCCAGGGTCCATCAGGCTCTAGAGATGGAGCTGTTGCTCAGAGAGGGGGTTGCTGCAGCTAAACAAAACACAAATAAAATCTGTATTTGATACTTCTGTGCAATTTCATTCAGCTTTCCCCACTCCTCTTATGAATATATGTTTAGAACTGTCATGTGGCTTCTGGTTAACATTTAATGTATAGATCCAAAATCTTAAAACTGAATTAAATCTAATTGATAGGGTTCAGGTATTTACAGTGCTCAAAGTTTGCTGTTGCTTTTATAGTATTTTGGGATATTTGTAGCAGCTCTACTGATAGCATTTGCTGATGCTACTTCTGCTTTCTATCCCATGCATTCTGTATTAACCTAGATCTCAATTTGCTGGGCATATAAGAATCAGTCAAATTTAAACACTCTCGTAGTGTTCCAAAACTAAATAAAGATCATTCCTTCCATATGATATTTTCAGTTCTTTTTTCTTATTATTATGTTGAATCAACTGAAAAGCAGAACATTATTAATCTGAAAAGAAAAAAAAAAAAAAAAAAAGCAATACAGCTTTAAGTGTTTTCTCCTCACAAGCCTTAACCCAAAAAAGGCAAAAGAACAATCTTTTGGATGTTACTAAAAACCGGTAAAAAGAAAATCCCTTTGAGATGGAAAATACAAGGGAACAGTGAACACATGGTTCATTATCTGGGTTATCAACAAAAATGGCAGCCATGAACTCTAAAAAGTCACTAAACATTGTTCAGACAGCAACAAAATTGTAAGGTGCTCATTTAAAGCATCAAAAGTACAGAACACCCATTTGACAACAGAAGCAGCAAATACTTGTAGGTGGAACATGCACCAAGCCTATCACTAAGAACCACCGAATACCTGCATAGGGCAAAACACAAAGTTTGCTTAAGAAAACAAATAAGGTATAATATGAAGTGAATGCCTATAAATAATGAGACAACTCACCCCAGCCAGGACGTCTTTAGAGAGTCGAGGCCTGTTTTCTTCTGCTCTATCTGCAATTGGTTTTGTCTGTGCAAATTGACGGATAACCTTTGGTATGCTAACCGAGAATTCACCTCCTGTCTCCAGTTGGACCTTTTGCTTCTGCAGAAGCAAGATTATACATATAATACAGAAACACAAATGTGCCTCAATTGGATAACCAAAAGTTGATGGTCAAAAACTTTGTTCCATTAAGACGAGGAAAAAAACTATCTTATCTGCACATTTCTCTGGCAAAGCCGTGGTATTAAGCTAAGACCACAAAATGTAAAAAAAATTAAGCCTCGACCTTGATATAAGGGGGCAGGATATGTAATCATTTTCCATCTCTTAGGAATAGAAGATATTACTTGCCAAAGCACTCAAGGTGACTCCAATTTAAATTAGGATTCTTAAGATAAGAGCAAAGAGGACCACTAACAGAGGATGTCTACCGATCAGGATTTTACCATGTGATTTTTACAATCCAATGGGGGTACCGTGAGTACCATAAAGACATTAAACATTCATGAATATGAGATAATGATTCAACAGAAAACAGAGGTTCATAAATAAAGATCCACAAAACCTTAATATAGTCACAGACTCGCACTAACAACATCAAATTGTGAAAAATTTAATTGCGTTTCATATATAATTTGTTCCAATCACAAAGGTAGGTTGGAAACAAGGCCGAGCATTTCTGAAATTGTGACCAATCAAACCGCACCATGAAAGAGTCCATGCTTCCAAACAAAAGACCAACTCTTCAAAAAGAAAAGGAATAAGGTTCAATTGGCTCTTGAACTTTGTGGTGAGGCTTAATTTGGCCATTTTTTATCTGTTGGGCCAATTAAGCCCAAAGCTTTACCTTTTTTTTTTTTTTACTCGAATCAACTCGTTTGAAAAAGTGTAACTTACTCTCCATAAAAGAGAATGAATTGCTAAAAAGAAATTAACTTTAGCTAGTATTTATAATTTATTTAAAAAATAATATTTATCTATAACATATAGTTGAATCAAAAAAATTATAGTTGTTCTTTTTAATTAAGGATTTAAATTATAAAATAGTCGCTTTTAAGAATTCATAAATTTTTTTTTTTATTTCATTTCAAAAAATAAAAATTGTTTTCATTTTTCTAAGGAGAGTGACTCTCGCTCTCTCATGTAAGGGCTAATTTGAGCCAAAATAGCAAAGATTTGGACCAAGTTTGCTAGAAGGTTAAAAAGGCCAAAATGAGCTTGACCACCATAAAGTCTGGGGCCAAATTGAACCTTATTCCAAAACAAAATGTGACCATTCACTCCCCTGCCTTCATGATCCTCCTGTTCCTCTTAATATATGCAAGATGATTGTGATTTCTAATTTATTTGTATTCCCTTTGAGCAACTCTAAGTTGCTATACTACCTAACTATTGTGCCAAATGCTACTTAAACCAGTCCTATACAGCCAATTAAACCATTCCTATCAGGATCCAAACATTGTCCTGATGCAGAATCTAAAAGGCCTGTGGAACCAAGAGGTCTGTTCCTCCTAACAAAAATATGCAAAATAAAGCACATCCCTTTAGCATGTGAGGTACAGAACCTTGGTTTATGTGTAATTGTTATTTTAGAACACAACTATAAGTGATCAAGACCCAACAATAGGGTAACCTGATGTAGGTCAGTTATATACAGTTGTACAATATTTACCTTTTTTAATCGTTCTTCTATAGAACTCAAAGCACGAGACTTTTCCACTTTAGACAAATAAAAATCACGCTCCCTCTTTGCCGCAGAAAGTTCTAGAGCTAATTTTTGCTCTCGTATAGCACTCTTGTAAGCTGCATTAGAAACACCAAGAGACATGTGTCAAATTCCTTAGCATAATATGGTACAGCAAAAGAGAAATATCTTGTTTTACCAATTTCTTCTGTAAGATCATCCCATTTGAATTTACTCAAGTACTTGATATTCCAAAGGTCATAGTAGAATTGTGACCTCTTCCTCCCACCTAAAAACATGGAAAACATAAATAAACAATTAAAAGAAAAAGACAAGGAGGAAAAGATGCCAGTAATAGGAACTAAATTGACTAAGTGTAGAAACTATGTAATAGCTAAATATGGAGAGGAAAATCTTCAAACATGCTCTATTTGTAAAAAAGGAACATGAGCCATTTGTTCAAACCACACCAAAACAACAGAAGTGAGTCCAAGGATAGGAAGCCACGAGTTGTACAAAGAATAAGACTGAGGCCAAGTAACTAGCTCAAGAAAAACATTACTGCATAATTTCTGATAATACTTTGACTTGAAGGCATCAACTAATTCTTTCACACACGGAGAGATTTCATTAGACAGGGGACAATGTATTTCAACAATTTCTTAAGAGAAAAACTATCATGAGAAAAATTATATGCTTATCATAGGAAATAATATATACCTCCAAAAGAAAACAAGAAAACTGTAGTTGCAGATCTATGTGGGGACTCAAATTGCTTGATGAATATTATGGATTAATGAACTCCTTTTTTATGAACTTTAGTGTCTTAAGTTCAGTTGATGCATATTATTTACATCGAGATGAGAATATTGAAATTGCTAAAGGAAAGCCAAAAAGTTTCAATCTTTGGTGTGCTCCTTCATTTATTAGAAACAAATATGATGGCAATTGTCCCAAATGAAAAATTAACTGTCTTTTAAACTTGTCATGAAAAATAAAAAGAGAACTAATTACATCACATAATTGGTGGGTAGGTAATGAACAGAGGCTTGAGAAATCATAATCAAACACTTAAAAGAATTTTAAAAGATGAAGATGTATCTCTGACCAAGTTGATAACCTCCATTATAACTTTTTGTTGTCTGAATACGATAGGAACAGGACACTATACCTCTACCAAACCACTACAATCAGATTACCTACCCATTTGTTCACCATTTAACATGTTAGCAACTCTTTTGGCAATGCTTTTATTGGTAAACTCAACCCACCTGCATGTTACAGACAAGGAGAATCATGTGATAATAATTGGAATAGCACAATGGTGCATCTTTCTATGCCAAACAAAGATCAAACGTAAAAATCTCAAGTAGTCAATTTTACACTAGACATTCAATACACAAAGTAATAGTATCCTAGAAATAATAGATAATTCTGCAATACTAAGATAAATCTGTTAAGCACATTTTGTGCATTGCTTTTTATTTGAAATACCCTTCAGAGAATCCTAGATCTTCAAGTCCATCAGCTTTTCTTCGTTGTACTCGATATTGTACTCGATGTTTATTAACTGCCAGATAACATAAAGTCGATTCCTAATATAATAAATGAGAAAGTAGAATGAAGAAATGAGAGAAATGGGAAAGAAAATTAAGGATCATTTATTGATCACCTTCAGGTGCAAGGTAGATCCTCTGTATTTCTCCATATCGGCAAAGAATATGGCGAAGCTTCACGTGATCCATGTGAGGAGGAATTCGACTCAAGTAACAAACTCCACGCCTGTCAGCCTGAGCTGCCTCCTTCAGCAGTCGTTTTTTCTTCTTCTTTTTAAGCCTATCAACCATTTCATTAGTCAGTGTTTGATTCTCCTCTTCTACAAGATTTATTCCACTGGCCTCTTGCTTTTCCTCAGCTACTGCAGTTTCCTTCAACAATTGTTTCTCTTCATCACTTTTCCCACTTCCAGCCGTGGTATTCATCGCCTTTGGAGAACCCTTCCAGTTAACATCTTCCTCATCTTCAATCTCAGCAGTTTCCAGTAATGATTGCTTTTTTCTTTTCTTTGATCCTTTCTTTTCCCTCTCAACACCAGTTTCTTTACTACCTTCCTTACTTATAGCAGTTTCCTTTAAGAGCTTCTTCTTTAATTTCTTTTTCCTGCTTTCTGCACTCATATCAACATATTGTGAATTCCCTTCAACTGAAGGGATGTCCCTATTAGTTTCCTGTTCATCCTCTACTTTCACACTTTCCAGCAATTGTTTTTTCTTTTTATTTTTCTTCTTTATTTGTCTTTCCGCACTGGATTTTGGATCCCCTTCAGTTTGAGAGCTCAATGCATTAATCTTATACTCTACCTTGGCCATTCTACCCTTTAAAACATAGTACAAACAAATGTTTAGAAGCAGAGAAGAAAAAATGTGCAGATAGCTTAGCTGATCAAACAACTAAGCATGAGTAGGGTTCTTCAATATCAAAGTGTGAATCATGCATCATCTATAATGCTTTTGGTTAATGGAAATATGACAATTAGATCTTTTAGTAACTGTAAATAGCCTATCTTTAACATAAATTTCCTTACTCAATATAATTTTTAACCAAAGAAACCAACAAATAACTGAAGTTTACAATACATGGCTGACCCTTGTACTAGAACATGTAATGGCAATAGTGTGATATGCACCCATAGCAGATATGTGATACAAAAGCAACTCAGATTTATCATCAATTGCAACTGAAATATAACACCTGGAACACCATTAAATCAACAATATTCATTCACACACTTAAATTTAGTTAACTCCAGTTTTCATCAATTGCTAAACTCAAGCACACACTAAATACCAATACCAAACATACCCATACTGGATACATAGATATTTCTTGCTTACAACCCAGATAATAAAAATCCCATCTGCATCTAATTCCATAAAACGAGCTTTGAATCAATCAAAAACGAAGAAAAGATGAGCATTTATATGTGTCAGTTATATTAATACAAGTGAAAAAGTAATTTGAAACAGTCTATTGAAGAATAAGGACCCCAAAAAATACTTACAGCGGCAGCCGGCAATGATTAACCAGAGGCAGAAATAAAATTACTTTGGTGTTGAATTGGTTTAAGTAGCAAATTGCCCCTGAACTTACAACTGAAATCCAAATTGCCCCAAAATTAACTGTGGCTCAATTACCCTGTATATTTGCAAAATGGTCGATGAAACCCAAATTCAAGAGAGTGTGTTACACACATATTCTAAGGCGAGTGAGCTGTATTAGTACAATTAAAATATTATTTTGATATTCTCCTTTTCAAAAGTTTCTTTTTCTTTTCTTATTATAATACTTAATAATTTTCTTCACATAAAAATATAAAATGCAAAACCATTAGAAATAATCTTCCATCTCCCTCATTCCTACACAGTTCAAGAAGTAAAGCTTAGAAAAAAATGCCTAAAAGTTTATTTCAGAACTCATTCCTTAATCAAAAGCTGTTTGGACAATTTATCAGACACATTACCTACAATCTTAAAGAATAATCATAAAACCAAAACAATAAAAGAGTAATAATAAAATCAATGTAATCATCAATTGTATATATAGCTTAATTACACATTCATTTTTGCACATACATCAAATTTAAGAAGATATCAGTGCCAAAAAAAAAAAGAAAAATAATAAGAGAGATAAAAGGAGAACGAACAATATGGCGACAGCAGCAGCTAATCTAGATGGCGAGTGTTATGCCAAGCAGCCCTCTATTGCCTCCACCTTCGAGCTTCAGAGGAAGCTTGTTCAGCTGCCGCCAGCGGTTCCTCCAGGAACAACAAAATCAACTGCAAAACAACAAGAATAAGAACAAAATCAACTACAATACCCTCAATAATAGATCTATTTATAACCGTTATTATAAGAAATATTTAAATAACACTTAATAACAACTTCATGGAAATATACATCATAATTCAACATCTTATATGCAAAATCTCCCCATATTTACTTAGATCTTCGTTTTCTTTTTACTTTTCATACTGAGATCAGCAGAAAGACTACATCTTCACTACTATAATACTGCAATTAAGAAATATAGAATAAGATTCTGTTGGGTTGTACTCTACTTTTTTTTATTGCTTATAGAGAGAACATATACATAGTGCTTTCATGGTTATGTATAGTTTTGATCATGTTCTGTAAGTGTAGAAGGCATCAAAGCCATTGATATTTTTGCAGGTTGTTATTGATACCTAATCCCACTCTCTTGTTGATTAATTTATATTTTAATAAATGCAGATCTATAGAACAGTAGGAAAATTTTGTTCATTTCTTAATAGTTATAATCTTTCTTTTATTTTAATCTTCTGCTTTTCTCCATTCTTAAAGGGTGCATTCAAAACCTTTTTCAAGTCAAAGAAATGAACAGAACAAAAGGAAAATTGACCCTAGCTAGCTAGTGTTCAAAAATGGCTTCTGTTTGATTCAACACTTCATATTAATTCAGGAACTCTCACCAGTATATTCAGAAAAGTCTTTATCATAGTATAAGATTATAAGTTCTTAAACCATTATTTACATACCTTTGTTTTGATGCTATCATGGGAGTCACTTCCAAAGCAAAGAACAAGAAATTGAAATAAAAGAACAGCTGTTGCATGCCGATCCGGTTGTCTGCTGACCTTTGTCCTTGCGGAGGCGACGGCAGCAAGAGCGACGGCGACGGGAGCAAGGGTGACGGCTAACCAGCAAGTTTTGGCGACTGCAAAGAGGGTTTGTGAGGGTGGAAGCTGCGTGGTTTTGATTAACACCACGTAGGTTTTTATTTTTCTTAAATTTATATGTAATAATTTTATTTTTATTAATTATTAACAAATTTCTTAAATTCATATATATAATATTTTTTATATAATTTGATTCGTACATTTTCTTATTATATTAAAATCTATTTGAGTTTTATAAAATTAACTACTGCATCTTTTATATTAGTCTAAAACTCAAACTGGTATCTTAGTATTATAATTTAATCTTTGAAATATTTATTATTAAATATCAAATTTGTTTAAAATTAATTTTATTATTAAATTTATATAAGATTCTATTTTTAACACAAATTAATTTCAATGTCTAATTAAATAATAAATTTAATATTTTTTCTAATTTTTATTTTTAATACAATTTAATTCAAGCAAATTTAAAAAATTTAAAACTACTTATATTTACAATAATATTATTAAATTATTATATAGTTTAATTTTAGTTAATAATATAAAATAAAAATCTTTAGTTAAAACATATCATTCTATTGTTATTTTTATTATATATTATAGTTAAACTGTATAAAAATAAAAATTAAATTAAACAATTATGTTTTAATCTAATAAAATAATCTAAACACCAAATTGACAAGTCCACTATAAATGAAGAATATCATAATAATCTTATATGTTAAAAATGAAACTTTTAATCAATTATTTAAATGAGATTAATACAAATAAATTTTTTATTTTTAATATAGTTTAAATTTAGTTTCTAATAAAAGTAATAATTTTTAAGTATTTATTTTATTTTAAAATTTAAAATTAAACTATATAGTAATCTAATAAAATTAAACAAAAAAAAAGTATTTTTAATATATTTAATTTTTTTAGAATTAAATTATGCTAAAAAGTTAAAAGATATAAATAAGTAAAAAAATATTAAATTTTTTATTTTAATTATACATTAAAATTAACTTATGCTAAAAATAAGATTTTTACTTTAATTTGATAATAAAATTAATTTTAAATGAGTTTGATACTTGATAATAAGTTTAAGAATCAAATTGTAATCTTAAATTACCAGTTTGGTCCTTCGACTAACACAGAAGGAGATAGTAGTTATTCTCATTAAAACTTAAGGGGTTTTAATATAATAAAAAATACAGGGACCGGATCAATATTAGACAAAACCTCAGCAGGTAAATAGTATTTAACCTTAAAAAAAATTGAACTATATAATATATTCAAATATAGAAAAATCTATCTTGTCATATTATAATCATATCATAATAATAATATATATAATCATATCATAATAATAATATATATAATCAGAACTAATTATATTATTTATTAATTAATTTTATTAATAAATAGTCTTATTAATAACTCTAACTCTAAAAAATCCAACTATATTAGAATTTCAATATTAGTTGGAAAGTATAATTTTTAAACTATTAAAAGTATAACAAAGGTTTGGTAATCGAAAAATAATTGAAAAATAAAAAAAAATTATTAATTTAGTCTAATTTTAAAAAATCCAATTGTATTAGAATTTCAACATTGATTATAAAGCAAGGATAGGAGGAGTTGACATGACTTGCTTTAATGCATTGAATGCTTGATTTGCTTCACTCGACTATTTGAACTCATACTTCATAAGCAAATTAGTCAAAAGTATGCTTATAAATGCATAATTCTTGATGTACTTTCTATAATAACTAGTAAGTATAAGAAATCCACTTAAAGCCTTCACATTTTTATAAGGCAAAAAGTCATAATTTAAATTTTCTGAGCATCTGCAAATGCCCCTTGTGAAGACAATATGGCTTAACTATTCAACTTGTGATTGAGCAAAGATAAGTTTTGAGTTTTATAGAGCACATTGTATAGTTGAATGTTAAAAATGGTTTGTACGTGTTACAAAAAGGTTTCCAAGATTGGCTATAAACCAATATATCATCAAAGAATACTAGGATGAATTTTCTCAAATAAGGTAAAAAATTGAATTCATCGGAGATTGGAATGTGACAGGGCGTTTGTTAAGTCAAATGGCATGACTTAAACTCAATTTTGGGCAATAGCAAAAGATTTTCAATAAAATTTAGTGATAACCAGCTCTTAAATCAAGCTTTAGAAAATAAGTAGCACTATATAATTCATCTAAAAGATCATCAATAGATGAAATAAGGTACTTATGTTTAACAGTCATCTCATTTAAATGTTTATAATCAATGCAAAATCACCACATACCATCTTTTCTCTTCATTAGCAAGATTAAGAAAATGGAACGAGAGTCGCATGCCTCTATTCTAAAGCTAGTCCACTCTAGAAAGCGAGGGAAGTCCATCCCCAAGTCAAGTGGGCTGCTCGAAGCGAAAATCTGATGCTCCCTTGCCCAAATCTGTAAAAAAAGAATAAAGAACTCATAAGAAACAACCAAAAATAGGCAATGAAAGAGAATAAGGAAAATAGAATTGGCTTACCTCGACTAAGATCCGAGTTCGCCTATGGTGGAAGTCCTCTTTTATGCCCAATCAAGATAGTAGTATAAGTGGGCTAGTGTTGTTCGACCCCAATTAAAATCTGCTACCTGGTTCAGCTCTCTCAGAACAGGAAGGATCACCAAGTTAGTTGTGTTGAAAGTAGTAACAAAAAGAGTAGTCCCCAACAAATAGAAGATGAAACCTTAAGCACACTGGTCAATCTCCTCACTCATTTGAGCACGATGCCACTTCCAATGCTTGATCAAGTCATAATATCAAATGTTATTCTTGTTTTTCACATATGGATTGTTCCCAGCAGCATCCTAATCTTCTCCTTCTAAATCTCATAAGAATACAGACAAGCATTAAAAGGCACAAGTCCTCCTAAGAAGCATAGCCCTATTAGTGCAGTAAAATCTAACGGTGTAATGGTCATCTAACCGACACACAAATGGAAGGTGCATGTCGTGTCCATCTGTCACTTCACCAGGGTAGTGAGTGCACATCTGTTAGTTCTCAAACAATCACAAGGTAAATCACGAACCTTCACCCTATTAGGCAGTATATGGAACCATTCCACGACCCTGTGAAGGTTTCCACAAAGGCTAGTGGTAAGCTACATTGACCAAGGGAAGCACCAATACATACAGAAAGATGATTTATGTGCACAAACGGGTGAGATTAGCTGAAGACAATGAAAAACCATAAGTACATACGACTTTCAATAAGTACATATAAGTTGAGGCTTAATAAATACGTGCTTAAGGCCAAGCATATGTATTGAAGGTGCAACAATTTTGAAATAGAAGACCAAATATGTGTGTGTCCATGCTAAGTATGTGCCTACTAGTCCTAAGTACATGTGTATTGACTAAGAGCGTACATATTGACCATCCAACAAGAATTCAAACTCAATATCTCTTATTCCTAACATATGCCAACAATTTTAAAGGCTAAAGAGCTTTAAAACGAAATCCAAGAAGCAGTATATAAGGCTTACTTGGCCGATGGCGATGGAAGAGCAATAGGTCTCCTTTTGTATCAATAGAGAAGTTGTAGCTCCTCTAGCAACTCTTAATAGAGGAGAACTCATTTTTAATTTCTTGAAAGGCAAACTGAGGTCCACAGGATGGCTAACAACATCACCTTGATTCTCTTGATCCATAAAGTCTACAAGCAATAAAAAAAATGGTGAAAAAAGGCCAACCGTCGAGAGAGAAATAATATCAGCAATGACAATGAAGGAAAAGAGGTAAGTGTAAACCCAAAATGCACACACCAACTTTATATAATTTTTATCCCTAAGTATGCATGTGCTAACATTAAGTATGTACATATTAAGCCTTAAGCGTGTATGGCCTTAAGGTCAATATGTACACACATATGTGTTACTATAAAAATTTATTACGAAACTGACTATAAGTTCCCTGAAAGCGGCTTTTGAGCCCCCAAACTTTATGCAATCAAATGAGGATGCACTAACGACCACCTAAAAGGGATAAAAAGGCTTCTTTAAGGTAAAATTATTTATTTAACAGGAAAACCCATAATAACCTATCAAGATCAATTCGTTGACATAATGAAAAAACATAGAGAAATCACCCTCTTTAACGTTAACAATTTATATATCATTGCCTAAAACCCTCTTTAATGTTAACAATTTATATATCATTGCCTAAAACCCTCTTTATGGTTAACGATTGATATATTGTTGCCTAAACCCTCTTTATGGTTAACGATTGATATATTGTTGCCTAAACCCTCTTTAGGGTTAAAGACTTACATATCATTGCCTAAAACCCTCTGTAGGGTTAACAGTTTACATATTATTGCTTAACACCCTTTTTAGGGTTAACAGTTTACATATCATTGCCTAAAACCCTTTTTAGGATTTATAATTTACACATCATTACTTAAACCCTCTTTAGGGTTAATGGTTTATATATTATTATCCAAAATCCTCTTTAGGGTTAATAGTTTACATATCATTGCCCAAAGCTCTCTTTAGGATTAATAGTTTACATATCATTATCTAAAACACTATAAAAAGACAGTGTTTAGCGATGGACAAATTCGTCAGTATATATGCTAAAACCATCACTAAAAAGTTTTCCCAACGGCTTAGCGATTGGTGAGAACCGTTACTAAAAAAGGCATCGTTACATCTCTAACGATGCATATAATGCTTGTCGGTATATGCGGTGACGACAATTGCCGTCGCCATAGTTGAAGTTAGGCGTCACTAAAGGTGTAGGCAGAAAGGCGTCGTTGCATTGTTTTACTAATGGATTATATTGTTATTAAATTTTTAAGAAAAACATCCATCGTTACACCCTAGGTAAATGGCTATTGTTATACTGTCGCTAATGTGTAAATTTATTTTTAATACCTATCGCTAATCTGTCGGTAAACTTTATCATATTTTCTTTTTTTTATATTAGGGGGTTATCGTTAATCCGTCGCTATTCTTTTTCATATTTTAAAAAAATTTATTTATAGCATCTGTTAATCCGTCGCTAAATGCATGAATTAATTTTTTTAAATTAATTAGTATTTTTAAAATTTTAAATTAATTAGCATATTTTTAAAATTGAAATAGAAATAAAAAAGTGAATTTGAAAAATAAAAATAATTATATAAAAAATGCAAAGTCAAAATATTGTATAAAAAATAATAAAGTAAAGTACAAATAAAAAAGTCTCTAATCGGAGGCAGTTGACGATGAGGAGTCGCCGTGGTCTTGAGTCAGAGGATCTGGGGTAGCAATCACAGACACATCAGTTAGAGTAGGCGCAGGTGGTGGAACGAAGCACAACACTAAACATACAAACTATGCGCTGCATCATCCACTCGAGATTTGCTAAATGGGCGTTGTATTCCTAATCCAGCTTCGCTCATATCTAGTGTTTGAGCGCCTACCGTGTAACACCCAGAATTTTTATATATTTAATAATGAGTTTTCATTTAAGTTAATTTTAGCTTCATTGTAATTGTGTATTTTCAATAATTCGGATTTGGCCCAAATTAAATAGTTAGGGGCTTAATTGAAAGGCTAAAAAGAAGTTTGGGTGTCAAATTGGAATTCTGCGGGATGAAATTGTAAGTAATTAAGAAAGTTGAGGGACCAAATTGCAATAAGGAAAAGTTCAGGGGCCTAATGTCGATATTGAAGGGAAAGAAATCGGGGAAGAAGAGAGGAAGAGAGAGAGAAAGTGGGCGAGAAGAAGGAGGCCGGTCTTTGCGTCACCGGGGCGGGATCTGGCTGGCGTATGAAAAAAGCAAGGCGGTCGCAAGGAGAGAAAGAGCGTTGGCTTCCGAGCTTCGGCTTCCTACCGATCTTGGTGGCGATCGGCTCCCGAGAGCTTCCTTTTAGCTGCCGGCTTTGGTGGCCGGAGGAGAGAGTTCCGGAGGCAGCCGCGTTTTTGGGCTTTTCCGGCGAGCTCCGGTAGAGGATGGATGATCGGAGGATGTATCCCGACTCTCCTCATCTCAAGCTTCGCGATGGCACTGGTTTTGTGGCGATCGGGCTTCGTTTGCAAATCGACGGTCGAGATCGTTTGCAAATCTCTCCAGATGATCGGGCATTAGATCGGAAAATCGGAAGCGGGGATCGTCTTCAGCGCGTCGTTGTGAGTTCGATGGTGTGTTCGGATCGTCGATCGGACTCCGGCGGCCGGAGGCGAGTCGATCGAGCGATCGAGCGTCTCGGTAATATTTCTTTGGCCCGTTAATTTTAGAAATCCCTTGATTTTAAATTTTTGTCTAATGGTTTATATTGAATATTTGATGATATTTGTGAGTCAAAAATAATTGTCTGTCAGTTTGCTTGCCTTGTGTTTTGTGCTGTGTGGCGGAGTCGGGAAATAGTGAAGTTTAGGACCCGACTCCCATTGTTTAAATTGTTGGATATTTGAAGTGTTCTTCTAGCAGGTCCTGGACCCGTTTTTACGAGGGGTAATGTTCGTGTTGTAAGGGAGGTTCTGCCGGATTTTCGGTAGAATTCTCCCGAGTCGAGATTCTTAGATAGTCAGTCCTAGGAGTCTAGACCTAGGATTAATGATCGATTGTTTCAGCGTTTTGATAAATTATTTTCCGTGATTAGATGATCTGTCTGCTCGCTCGCCCAACCGAGGCACCGGAGCTAGGAGGTCGCCCAATCCTGTGAGTTAAAGTCATTTAATCATTGCACTATTGCTAAGTCTGATTTAATTTGCTATTTTGAAAGTTTATGCATAATATGGTTATTAGTATCGCAACATAAATAATTTCACTGGACTATTAATTATTGAAAATAATATAAATATTATTATTAGTAACGTTATAATAATACAGATATTATTATTCTGTCGACACGAATTGCATGTTGCCTTATCCTAAATTTTTAATCTTTATTTCGATAAGTGTTGAATGATTTTATTAGACAATGATATTTATTAAATGTGGTGATTGCGATTTGGGAAATGTGGCTTGTAGAACATGCCGCCTGATGGGTTACATCAGGACCGCGTGCGCACCGGTAATGATTATGGACATAAGGTTATTATGGATTTGTTTGCCCTGATCGAGCATTGCTCTGGCCGAGTTCGATTGATTCACGGAGTTAAGGTCCCTGATCGAGCTTGCTCTCTGGGCGTCGGCTTATTTGGAATTCAAGTGTTCAGGCTGGAGGTAAGGACCCTGATCGAGCTTGCTCTCTGGGCGCCAGACCTGTTGGATTAAGAGAGCCGAAAGGCTATTAGAATTGGGGTTAGGGTTCTACCCGAGCCACTCGTCCCGTGAAAAGTAAATATATATTTTTATTTATTTATTTATTATGGTATTTGATTATAATGTGATTTGTATTTACGTGCATGTTTTGATATACTGATTTGAATAATCTATATTTTATGAGAAGAATGCAATAGTCCCCAGGTTATTTGATTTTAACTCACTCTTGAGACTGACAGTCTCATTTTTACTGTTTTTCAGATTCGTGACTGTTAGTTCTCCCGCGACTCCTTCATCATCGGGTGATGTATTTGATTTGGTATGTAAATTGGTAAATCTTAGATTCTCCGCAGTAGTAATAGTAGATGTTTCGTTTGTAATTTTTCGAGCTTCCCGGGTCTCGCCCTAGTTTTTCTGGTAGACCGAAGTAATTTTGTAAAGTGTAACTATTAAGATAAATTGTGGCTTTAATAATATTAATTTGAGATGAGATTTTTTTAAATCAGTGAGTGTCAGGCTTACTACGGGTTTCGGTGGCCTTAAGCCTACCCATTCCCTAGTGCCGGTCACGGGCCCCCAAAGTGGGTCGTGACATACCGAGAGCGATCAGAGGTAGTGCTGCTAAAGCTGTGAAACTGGGTGAAGGTGGGCACTTTTGAGCCCAGCTTGTATATGTGCTGCTTTTTCTCCCCGCTGATGACATCCACGAACAGTTGTGACATGTCAACTGGTAGAGGATCATAAGAACCCTCACCGGGCTAAGATATAGTAGTTGCCATACCTTAACAGTATCCTGTAATAGACAAAAATTAAAATTAATTATCATATTAAATTGAAACAGTAAGAATATTAATTAAATTTTTTTAATATGTTATAAGTAACTTACAGTGATATGTTGGAATTGATGTCGATGATTTGACCGTGGGTCTTTTTGTGCAACCAGCGAAATAACTCAAATGCAGTAGGCTCGCGACCCAACTCATTGGCTTGAACAAAGAAGATGGTTATATTAAACATCATTATGATTTATTATAAATTTAATTATCTCTTATAAATAAAGTATATAATTTTTATTCTTGCTAATGCCCGCCGGTGGTCGATGGCCGACCTCGATCTAGTAATGTGATGAGCAAGACCTGTACCTGGGCCGGCAACCTCGCTGAGATGGTTCTTGCTGTGGGTCTCAACGAATGCCTTCAGCTTAGACCTCTTTCAATAGTCTATTGAGTGGGCCCAAGGGTTTTTTACGACACATAGAGGTCGCTTCCCGCTCCTCTTCTAGCAGGATACCATGTCGCGGTATCTCTCAACTGCCTGCGTATCCAATGTAGGTTGGAGCTGGTCCTCGTACCTCGTATCCCAGGTGAGAAACTTTTGCAAAAACAAACAAAATAAAAGAAATTAATATTAATCACTTATAAATAAAAAATACAGAATAATTATAATATTTATTACCTTCCACTCCGTGAAGTACGATTCTTTCGTCTCATTAGGCACGAATTGCCATATGTACCATTCGCGCTTTATGCTGTTCTTGAATATCTTCGTGACCCTCGCCAAGCAGAGATGAGAGGGTACTAACCTATTTATAAGAAATCTAATGCAGTTAGTTTAGACAAGAAAATCGAATGTAGTTCCAATAATATCAATATCAAAAAAATAATAAATTTTATTATATATTATTCTAATTCCATATATGGGGCTTCGAACTCCCTGATGATGATATGATATATAAGGTCCCCTCAAGTATTGGCACGGGTGTAGTAGGAGGTGGAACAGTAGTGGATGGTGAACTGATGGCAAATGGTAGAATAGTAGTAGAAGGTGAAGAATCTATTGATGTAATTGAGGGTGGTAAAGGCAACAGTGACCTCGATGAGGGTATAAAAGTAGGTATAGAAGAATGTGTTTGGGATGTCTCCATGATAGGGGGTAAGGATGGTGGAGTATGCCGTTTGCGACAGTCCTTACAAGGATGTCTCTCTGCCATTTCAATTATTTCAATTTTCCAATATTGCGACATTCATAAGAAGCTTAAATTAATATATAATATTCATATTTTCTTATCCCTATCGTTATTAGATTTTCTAAACATTTTTATATATTTTTAATCACTTTTAGGATATTATTTTATTCCAAGAAATAATAAAATTACTAAGTTAGTTATTAATTATAGTTTTATACAAACTTTAATTTTTAATTTTTGGGATATTCTTTTACTCTTAAAATTCTATTGAAATTTCAATAGAGTGTCTTATAATATAGACATTCCCGTAAAACGGGTTCAATTCCTAAGTAAAAAACATACCAAATATAACAACAAACATAATACACATCCACAACACATTTAATATATTTGTCATATTGTTCTATTTGTTTAACATGTCCATCATATAAAACATAAATGTAACATGTCCATCACTAATTAAACATACATATAAAATTTTATTATATAGCCACAAACACAACAAAAAATTTCAATTGAGCATACTAATTTATTAAATTATTGGATAAATAAAAAAATTAGATATATATACTACTTGCTAATTCCTGTACGCATTTTCTATTAAAAGAATATTAAAAAATACATAAATAAATATGAACATAAAAAAATAAATGTTTATAATAACAAAAAAATATAAAAATAAATTTAAAACTAAAAAATTATAATAAAATAATTAAACTAAAAACAAATAATAAATAGAAATTATAATAAAAGTTATACCTTCAACTAAATAATAATAAATTTAAAAAATATTTATCATAACATACATTTTAAAAATTAAATCTAAAAATTATAAAATTATAATTAAACTACATTAACATAAATTTAACTCAATAAATATAAATTAAATTACATATTAAAAATATAATAAATAAATGATTTTATTTAATAATTTTAACCTAATTTTTATACAGAAAATAAAATGTTTAACAGAAAAAATAAAATTAAAAAACAATTAATATAAATAAAATATAAATATTTAAATATGAACTAAACTAAATTAACATAAGTTTTATATGGAGAAATTAAAAAAGATAAATTAAACTAAATTTATATAAACATAAAATTAAAAAATTACCTTGAGGCACCTAATATTTTTTACCTAATATTTAAATTTTAAATTTAAATTAAATATACATAAATTAAAAAGAACTTTTTTATATTTCATGTTCAAATTTACAATTAAATAATTAATATTTAACCAAAATCACATAATTAAAATAATAAAAAATAACAATTTAATAAAAAAAATAAAGCTTACCTGTCATCGGAGAGAGAGGAGGAAGGACACCGGCAGTTGAGAGGCTGGAAAAGTGGCGGCGCCGAGAAGATTAGAAAAATTAAAACGCAAAAAATTTAAAAAAAAGGAACAAAACCTGTGTGGGCGATAGCAGCGCAGCGGCACTGGGGAAGGGGGTGGGGAAGTGGGAGGGGACAGGGGGAATGGGAGGATGGCCACGGGAGGAGGAGAAAGGAAGGAATAGAGAAAAAAGAGAAAGGGCAAGGACTATGCTGTTTTAAAACTTTTAAATTTAGCGATCGACAATGTCAAAAAATGCATATGCCCAATTTCTTTAATTTCACATAATAACAAGGGGATATTCGCATGGACCTATCTATTAACATTCTAACCTAAATAACTTCATTATATGCGTCCCAAACATCAAAAAATGTGTATGCCCACTTGTATTACACTTGGATTAATTGAAAATAAATCGATTTCTCTCTTATGCATATGGATTTGTGTCTTGTCTTGCTTGATCATTAAGTCACACCCTAATGCCACCAATCAAGCTTGTCAATTATGTTCCTATTATTCCTTACGTCAATCCTTGTGTCATTAGAAATTCTTATGTGTAGAGGAACACATAATGATGGAGATTCTGAATTGTAATATTTGGTCATGCCTCTATTCTTATCATTCTGTCTTTCCTCCAAAAGGTGTTCATGATCATTAGAAGAATTATACTAATACTTAATCAATTGACTCTTTGTCTTCGCATTTGTCCAAGCATTGGATCGGTGCTCACGATTGTGACTTTCAAGCACTTTCACTCAAGACTTATGCTTGCTAAATAAAACCAAATCAACATATTAGACGGAGATTAGGAAAAGACGCATAAAAGGAACAAACAAAATAAGAACACGGGTAGTGTCAACACCCATTTTCTAGACCTAGATATCGAGAAAAATTACGAAAATCTTGATGATGAAAGTTACCACTTTCTTGAGTCTCAAGGGATTGAGGATGGTAAAATCACAACTAGGGTTGCGAGTAATTGAACAAAAAATTATTTTTTGAATTCAATTTGGACTAAACCGTCAGAAAAAATTAAGTTTAGAGGGTGAAATTGGAAATTTTGAAAGTTTAAGGGTCAAATTGTAAAAAAATTTCAAAGACTGCCAACCTAGAGCCGATCGGCTCTACACAATCTCGATTGACTCTCAGTTTGCATTTCAACGTCGTTTTCGAGTATTTTTCATTTTAAATTGTTAAGGAGTTGACAATTATTGGTAGAGCGACAATAAGTTTTTAGGAGCAATATATACATTTCCAAAAGTCAAACACAAACCCTAAAAATATTTTGGATTTCTATCCTATTTTCAATTCAACCTCATCTTTGTCACTTAAGACTCGATGATCTGCGCAATACAGTAACAACCTAAGAGTTTCAGAACATCCATATCATCATCTCTCTTTTATTTTCTTATTTCTTTCTTACTTTTTGATTTCTTTATTATTAAAAACATGTTAAGGTTCATGTATTGTCTTTTATTAGTTGGTTTTTCATTTTATATGTGTTTAGAATTAGGGTTTTGCATGAATTTAGATGTTTCTATGTTATGCATGTTTCTTGGGTTTTGAAATTGATAACTTTCCTTTATTGGATTTTGAACTCATAGATTATATGAATAGACAACCATGTTAAATCTTTTCTTTTTTTAGTAATGGTTAATGTACTTGAATGATTAGATTTAGGTTATGCATGATTTATGAATTTTATATTTTTATTTACTATAAGTCTTATTTTTCAATAATTTAATTTTCTTTATCATTGAAATAGGTTTGATTACGTGTATTATGCATGATCGAACTAATTTTCATTTCTTTTTCATGCATGAGCCTAAAAAACATTGGACTGGAGCATTAAAAATTAAGCAAATTTGGCCTAGAGAGAATTCTAAAGTTGATCCGCTCTAGGCACAGCCGATTGGCTGTGCATAGAGCCAACCAGCTTTATGATATGGCCAATCAACTATTCGTCCAAATTTTGTCCCTTTTTGCTAATTTCGAGAATTCTTACTATTTTCTATCAATTTTAATTGATTTTTAGTCATTTTTGAGTTAATTAGCTGTAAGAAAAGGGTTGTAATAATTTAGTTTTCCTGCTTTCCATATTTTGTTTTATTTTACTTTATGTTTTATGAATGGATGAATAAATACTTGTTGTGTGAATGGTAGTAAAATTAGACATCTAGACTTAGGCTTAAAATATGAACTTTGGCATGTAATTTGTAGCCGATTAGTTTAATATATTGTTAAACTGGCCTGCAATTATAAAATACACTTAGACCTAGTGGGTTTTGCCATGTTTAATTAATTAATTGACTTATCTAGAATATGAGAACTAAATTGGAATCACATTTTATCATAATTTTATTGGATTCTCTCACACATTCTCGGTGCGCTTTTTCTTTTTAATTTTACATACATGTTCCTTTTTTCCTTTTCTGATGAGTTGATTTCCTCGAGCTATAGATCAGCTAATCTATAACTTCTTTTTTTTTTCTCTATGTTTTTTGAGCTTAACTAATAAAAATATTTGATATTAAATTCAATTATTTCAAAAAAATAATTATAAGAACAATGACCTTAAATTGATATAATTACAATTTTTTTCCTTTTTAATCAAATAAAATAACATGAAGCAATTTATGTAGAGAAAAAGTTTTTAAAGAAAGAAATGAAATTTGTTTAATGTTTTCTTTTAATTTCGTCAACAAAAAATCAACAAACTTAATAACATAATAAAAGCGTGGCAGATATTGGTTGGAGCATGACTAGACTTGGACTGAAACTGAACGTACAGAAACAAGACCCCTTTCTCTATCCTTTTCCTTCCTTCCTTCCTTCACTAACATGTATTATCTCTTTTCTCTCTGTTAGAAGCAGTAGGTGAAAAGCAAAGACTCCCTCTCTCTCTCTTCCTCACCCAGAGATTACATTACAATATTACTGCACAACCACTACTGTTTCCCTCTACCTAATCCAATACCTAAAGCCACAAACAACAATAAAATCACCTCAACAACACCAAACAAATAAATTAAATCCAGAAACTGAGAGAAAAAAAAAATTAGAACTGAAAAAGTGAAAACAGGAAAATAAAATTAATTTATATACTTATTGAGAATTTATGGTGGTAGTTCCGTTTGTCTCTTTTGTTGACTGTGTTATCTACCGCGAATCAGAAACCCTAACCGCATTGCAGGCTCACTAATTCGTGTTACAGATCTTGGACTGACTTCTAACTCGCCGATCTAATCGAGTTAATCAGTGAGTCGGACTCAATGGACGATTCTGGCGGTTTAATGTGTTGAATAATGTTAAGCATTTTGAATTTGAAGTACTGTTGTAGTGTTCAATGTCGGCTTCTCTAGCGGCTTTCGAGCGGCCAAGAGCTGGAACTACAAATACGGTGCGGTTTTTCTTCTTCTGTTTTTTTTTCTTAAATTAATTTTTTTTTGAAATTTTTGTTCTCTTTATTTATTAAATTTGAATGTGAAAGTTTTGTTTGGATCTTATGTTGTGTATTGGTTATATGTAAATGTAGCTGAAACGGTTTTGCGGATTTTATGGTGATGGTATTAGATTTGGAATTTTAATTTATTTTCCTTTCTTATTTATTTTCTATTTTAATTGGTTTGTATAAGAGAGATCGAAGTGCGTTTTCCTACATTTTGTTTCCTTTTCTGTCTGGATTCTGAGAAAATGATGATTAGAAAAGGAAAAAAGTCCTATTATGTAACTTGTAGACGATAGCTTCTAATAAATTACAAGAAGTTCAGTATATTGTTTTTAACAAATTCAAAATGCCCTTCTCATGTTAAATCTACAATGCATGGATGGTATGAATGACTTTGTTATGGCGGCCAATTTTCAAAGATATGAAATTCTAAACCAGTTAATAATAACTAAATCATCATAAATTTTCTACCTGTTCTAAGGATATTTTTCTAGAGTATAAGGCTTTCTCTTTCCTATGCCATTTAGAAAGTAAGTGGTGAAATACATTGCAGCTGTCACAGAAAGAAAGTTTTAAGCTGATGCTGCTTAAGATTTTAAGTTAACACACATTCTGAAAGCTTGGTTTCTTAAAGCTGGAGTCGTGAATTCGTGGAATATTAGTAAATTATATACAACAAAGTCTGGGTGGTCCCTTGCCATGCTTTTCTTTATTAATTGTCGACTAGCTATGTAACCATGCAATTCCTGAGAGTGATTTTAACAAAATAAGACAAAAGCATCAGTTGAAGTGCATAATCTTGACGAATATATCAACTAATTTGAGAAGTCTCATGAACGTGTTAGAGTGAATTGCTCAGTGATAATTAGCTGAAAAATCACTTAATCGACTTCCTTGAGTGTAACAATTATGAATCTAATTGATAACACATCCTAAGCTTATGCTGTTTATTTAATGAAATTACGTCGGGATATGAGATGTAGAATGCTTAATTCTCATAGCATCCAAAATACTATATTTCAGTTGAAAACGAAATCTGCCTGTAGATGTTTTAACCTTTATATAGATAATAAACAGAAATTAATAAGTAACTCTAAAAAAATGTAAAATTAATTATTAACTTTCCTGGTTCTATTATACTTGAAGGAAGAATACTATTTGGGAATAGATCTCTCTCCAATATGGTGTGGATCATGATTAGGACTGTGTAGGAATATGCACTGCATCATTATGCAGCAATTGTAGTGACTCTCTCTCTCTCTCTCTATATATATATATATATATAAATGTATGTATGTGTATGTATATGTATATATAGTTATGGAGTGAAGGGTCTTTTGTCTTTTGAATTGACAATCTCATCCAGTTCAAGATAGTTGTAACGGTTAGGGGCTGTGTTTTTTTATTCCTAATAACATATATGTAATTTATTTAAAATTTGTCAGATGGTTTCTATTATATCATCTAACACAGGATAACTTGGCAGGTTTTCAAGAGTGGGCCACTTTTCATATCTTCTAAAGGTTGGTAATTAATTTTCACTGCTTCTTTACTTTATTCTTCTCTCCCTTTATCTAAGTTGTAATATGTCTTTATATGCTGTTTAATATGTACTCCCTTCTATGTTTGAGATTATTTGTATGATAGTGAGTCTCAAGGAATTGTCTTCCCAAAATTAATTTTCCGCATGGTCATAGTTTAATTGTCTGGGCTGGAAAGATTTATAAGCTTACTTTGGTAATGATTACAGTTCTTGTAGCATGAGATGTTCCTCTTGCTCATGATTTTACTATCTCTTTTTCATTATAACACCTATTGTTGAAAATAATAAAAACTGCTTGCTAGTGGAATTTGGATATAATATAATATAAAGCAATTTTCCTGCAAATATTTGGTGCTTAATTCTGCAGCATGTCCTCCCCCTTAATTTAATCGTATGAGTAATAAACAACTGTATCTAGCATTTTTTTTTCTTTTGGATTCGTAACGATGAAACAATGATCTGGGTGCACAATTATCAAGCTTATTTGGAGCTTACAGGTTTAAATATTGGTTTCTTAGACATGGCTTAAGGATTATTTTAGATTCACTACTATATTGAAGATGGCCTTAGATTCTATTACTGTCACAGAAGGCTAAATGGCATAAAATATTTGAGAAGTCTGCTAGTTACTTGCTCACCTTCTCTCTCTTGGAAATTTGTAATGTGTTCTCTTTCCTTGCCTGATAATTAAAAGAAAAAGGAAGCACTTTCATTTTCTAAGATGTGCATCTTAGCATAAAAAAACCTTTCTTCCACTCATTAGTGTCACATTCCTTTGAAGGGTTGAAGTATGATTATGTTGTACTTGGAACTCTGCTAAGCAACAAAGACATTGGATTGCACTAGTTAAGCTTAATTCAATTTCATCAGATTCAGTTGACACTTATATAATATTTAGTTCACAACTCAAGTTAGTTTTGATTTTCTGCAGGATTAGGCTGGAAATCTTGGAAGAAGCGTTGGTTTATCTTGACACGCACGTCATTGGTGTTCTTCAAAAATGATCCTGTTAGTACTTTTTCCATCTTTTTTCATTGGGAATTATGTAGTACTTCTTTGCCCAGTTTTAAATCATAAATTCTTTATTATTTCTGGTTGTATTATCTATAATTGTTAGCATTTAGCTAGCTTTCAATATGTTAGCCATTAAAGTATTTGAATAAGATTATTGTAAACTCAAAGTTGAAATAGTAACATTATAAAATTTTTGGTATGAGTTTAATGCAATTATCTTTGCAAATATCTATTGTTTGCTCCACTCTCACCCTCCCTAGTAGAATGATTTAGGATTGCTTGTTGTGCAGGAAATATTTTTAACTTTTAGTTTCTTTGGGACTCATAGAAAAATTGGTCAATAGAATATACTTTGCTGGTTAATCGTAAAACTAACCATTTTCAGGAACTACAAACTTAAGGAAAAAGGATAGAATCTGCACGCCAACTAATTTATCAGTTACAACAGATAACTGCCTGATTTACTGATCACCATGATTTGCCATTTCTTGCATACAGTAGATTTAATAGATGATATTTGCTAGAAAAGCAAGTTGCATTTGATTTCCAGTGTTACAACCAAACAAATGGAAACTAATTTTTCCTCTCTAAAAAGATGTATTATGCATATTATCTTCTTGTGGTGAGTCATTGTCTAGTGAAATAAATGAAGCCTTATTAATCAACTAGATATTGGATGCTGCATTTGGACATATGCTGTTCTGGTGCATCGTCTTCTAGAAGCTTATCTATGCTGGTCAGATCAATTAAAAGAGAGGCATGTTGCACGATCCTGAAAATGAACATCATGGTAATGCCTTTGTGCAGTGGTATTCCTTGTGCAACTTTGCAGGATTTCCAATTTTCAAGTGAAAATTAGCAATTACTATTTTTCCTCTTAGACTCTCAGTATCTGTTATTTGTGCAACTTTCTCTTCCAACATCATGCATGATATCTTGATGGTTGTGAATTAATGGAAACAAAAATTATGTTTTATTGTCATGCAGAGTGCCCTACCACAACGAGGTGGTGAAGTAAATCTAACTTTAGGGGGCATTGACTTGAATAATTCTGGGAGGTAAATATACTAACTATATGTTGCCTGGGGATGCTCTCTCAGAATGTGGTTTATGATTGTTACTTTCTTTGCAGTGTTGTTGTCAGAGAAGATAAGAAGTTATTAACTGTCTTGTTTCCTGATGGGCGTGATGGGCGAGCATTCACTCTCAAGGTGCTTCACTTCAGCTCTTCCCAATATTGAATTTTTTTATGAGTACTGCATTGTATTTTCCTTTTTCTTTTTTTATTTCCCTTTTCCTGGTAAGATCTGGGGGCGGTTCATGGCTTGCTTTTTCTCTATGAATGTTTAGCATGTAAGCACCTTCTCATTTTGCTTTTCTAAGTTCAGGCTGAGACATCAGAGGATTTATATGAGTGGAAAACGGCTCTTGAACATGCCCTTGCACAAGCACCAAGTGCGGCCCTTGTCATGGGACATAATGGGATTTTTCGCAGTGATACAAATGAGGCTGAAGGGTCTTTTCATCAATGTTTGTACTTCTCCATTATACATCTTAACTTCTTTCTTTCTTTCTTTGTTAATTTTTTTCCTTCAAAAGATCTTAAGATATATGCCAAGTTTTCCTCTATTTGTTTTCCTGATTTGTGGATCCTACAAAATGCATATTTTGATCAGGGAGGGATAAACGTCCTGTTAAGTCTTTGGTTGTTGGAAGACCGATTTTGCTTGCCCTTGAAGATATTGATGGGGGTCCATCTTTTCTTGAGAAGGCTCTTCGATTTCTAGAGAGATTTGGTGAGTTAAGATTCCAAACTTGTTGAAGTTTTTATATCAGCAGTTTTTTTCTAGCATGTTACTGTTTAAGATTGTAATGGCAGAGGAATTGTTGCTTCTGTGTATTTTCATCCAGAAAAGGGGTAAAGTAACAATGGTAACTGCAGAAAAATCATAATTTAGGCTGCCGCTGTCAGAATTGGGTGCTAATGATTTAGGCTGTAGGCTTTCTTTAACATGTCTTGTTTTATGGTGGCAACCTGTTGGTTCATATTGATCTTTGTTGAAGTAATATATTTATTACTTTTTGGTTAAGAAAAGCTGCATTTTACACTCTTTAGGCAGTTGCAGATCCTTTTTCGAGATTCCAATGAGTAATGGCTTTAAATATTATTTACTAGGGTACCTTTCATCTGCTGCCACTGACAGAGTCTGGAATTACGAATTGGCTTTGAGTTGGGTGGGTGGCTTATTTATGCGCCGCTCTTGTGTCACTTGTTTATGATATACCATCAATGCTACACCATTACTGTTGTTACCATGATCACCACTCAATACCCCACCATCATTGTCAATACCACTGCTTTCTGGTACCAGCACTGCCACTGCTGCTGACATACTTTTATCACTACAGCTCCTATCTTCCCCTAAACTATCTAAATGTGGAACACAAATTTTCATTGCTTTAGAATAAATTTATTTTCTCAACAAAACATAACATGCAGTTGAATGGTCATTAAATACTATTTCATTTGCTCCTTATTATGTTACATTACTCTCCTTATTCTATTATTGTTGTTTGCATTCAGTTCCCTTACATCCTTCAAAACATGCTACATTAGCATGTCTTGACATGATGTCGTTAGTTTAGATGTCAAACAGTTGGTTCTTTCCTGTAAATCTATTAGTACGAAGTGCGTGCTAAAAGGTGTAGTCGTGGTTGCATGCATAAGCTGATAACAATGTGCCATGTAGAGGGGTAGCATGGATGTATTTATGAATTTTGTCACTAATACTTGGTGTTTTCTCACAGGAACTAAAGTAGAAGGAATTTTGCGACAGTCTGCTGATGTTGAGGAGGTTGAACGCAGAGTTCAAGAATACGAACAAGGTCTCATTTCTTTCCAAGTTAATGTTTAACTTCAAAACATTCATAAAACTCAAATTTGATGCTTAAATGTATATTTTCTTTATTTTTAAGATTTTATGCTGCCCTTTCTGTACAGTTGTCTTCCATAAACTTCCAACTGAGGCTTCTATTTGTAATTTTCCTCTTGATCATTACCAGGAAAGACTGATTTTGAACCAGATGAAGATGCTCATGTTGTTGCTGATTGTGTCAAGGTATTTTTCCTAGGATACATGGTGCATTTTTTATTTCCTGATGAATACCTTGGTTTAGTATTCAACCCAGCTTTATGATCTGTAGCATGTCCTAAGGGAGTTGCCTTCCTCTCCAGTTCCGGCATCTTGCTGCACTGCATTGCTTGAAGCTTATAGTAAGTTCAGCTCCATGTATCATCTGCATATTTTCTTATTTTTATTTTTTTATTGCTATTTTTTCCTTTTCTTCTCTCTTATGTATAGCCTCATTCTTGATGCCTATGATCAGATGAGGTTGGATCATTTGTTATTTTGTCATTATCCAGTTTATCATGTTATGTGTAGCAATGCACGTTCTTAAAAGTTGGTTAAACTTGTCGTGGGTTCCTTAATTTTCTTTTTCCATCATAGAGGAAATAAGGTAATTAGGTGGTATACTTTGTTTGTATGTATCTTGGAACTCCTTTTAATGACCTAACATTCTCTAATTATTTCCATTGCATGTTCAAGAAAAGAGAATTTCTGATCCAATTCTTTCTTTTAGCATATGTTCTTTCGGGTTTTTTAAATGTAAAATCAGAATGGTAGTTGCATTAATATCTGACATGGTATAAGGGTTTTATTTCTTTTAAACAAATTTTGATTTGATTAGCTCTAAAGTAATTTTAAATAACCACAAAATAATTATTTTATACCCTTTGTGTTATTAAGTGAAATATGGGTTCTTACTTTTTCACTGCGTAGAGGAAATCAAGAAAGAAGAATTTTGATCCAATTCTTTCTTTGTAGCATATTCATGTTATGCATTGGTAACTTTTGAAATTCTATATTCCTGGTAAGCATGAGTTGTTGGTATCTCATAAAATAGAAATATCCTCTTTTGCTTGTGCGTGTGTGCGCACTGTTGTTAGAATCTTAGGATTCACGATGCAAGTCGATTTCTACACAAAGCGAATTGACTCTATTGATTGAATCGAAAAATATGTGAATTGCTTCCCAAATCATCGGCATTGAATCAATTGAATAGCACGAGTTTTTCAATTCTTATGCTTTGTAAGATTGAGTCAGTCTAAAAGAGAGATAAAAACCAATAAGACCCACTTTGACTTGAGCAGAAAAAAAGAAAAAAGTAAGAAGAGAGATTGACATATGAAGGTCAGTACACACAAAGAGAAAAATGATACTTAATCACCAAAGAAGTCGAGGTGAATTAAGATCCTTTCTTCATTTGCAATTCAAAATCAAGGTGTACATCCTTTTTCTTCTTCTCATCCTTATTTCAAAACTTCTGTCCTCTTTCTTTCCTTTACAATACTGTAATTTTTTGTAAAATTCGTACTCTTCTTTGTTAATTAATATAGCTCACATGTCTGAACCAAGGCCACTACTTTTTGTTTTACATCCTAAAATATTTGCATGATGTACACATTCATCATGTTTAAATTTTAAACTCACTTGTATTCCACTAGCATCAATTACTAATATTGTCGTTGTTTTCTTGGCCACTAGCATCACTTTTGAGTTACAGTATATAGTCACTTTTAAACTTGCACATATTTAAAATTCTAATCTATAATCACACGTCAGAATATAAAATAATTTGTATTATTATAATATTTTTCTTTTGAATAATAAATCACTTTAAATCTCTGGGTTTTGATTTTATTTTATTATTAACATCTAGAATTATATATCATAAAATTATGGAATATATAATATAAAATTTAGTTCGAAAATTAATAAAACTTACTTTTAAGAACGTGAAATGATTCTTATGATTCGGTTTGTTAGTTGTATCTATCCCACATCGCCTAGTTATTAGGTTGTTATAATGTTTATATGTGGATCATACACTCTCTTTCTTTGAGCTAGCTTTTGGGAATGAGTTCTATCCAAGCCCATTTGTCATGTTATCAGAGCTGCCTTTTGTCTGCAATGATGGGTTTGGACCTGGCCTGTTTGCATGTCACGCTGGGCGTGAGGCAGTGTTAGAAGTTATATCTATCCCACATCACCTAGGTACTGGGTTGTTATAGTGTATGCATGTGGATTGGGCACCCTCTCCTTTGAACTAGCTTTTGAGCATAAGTTCTACCCAAGCCTATTTATCATGGTTCGATTCTCGTTTCTTGATTCACAAAGTGAGGAATTTGATTCTTGATTTGACAACTATGTCTGTGTGTGTATTTATCTGATAAATTTAGAAACTTAGAGAGTATTTTGGATAAAGTTTTAAAGAAGTTCTTCAAATTCACACGTTAAAAATAAGCAAGGATCATGTGCATTGCATGCGACATGAAATTAGTAAGCAAAAATGCAATCAAGAATTAGGATAATTACTTTTCCAAATCGAAGAACAAAGGCTTGTTAAGAACTCTTGTTCCTGTTAGAAGATCCTTCCATGTACATGCATCTATAGGTCTTGGTGTATATAATATCTCCTTATCTTGTTACTTGACTAATGTATTATGGGCATGGTAAGATGCCTGATATTGTTCTTCTCCTGTTTTATTGAATTAGAAATTGATCGTAAGGAAGCTCGAATTAATGCAATGCGCTCTGCAATATTGGAGACTTTTCCTGAACCAAATCGACGTTTATTACAGAGGTAATCTCTCTGTAGATATCTTCTTACTCATCATTATGCATTCAGATTTGAGTTTAAACTTAAAATTTCAAGTTGGGTTTGTTACTTTAGCCAATGCACCTTTAGCTTCAGAATTGTTTTGTTATCAATAAATACATTTTGAGTGACTTTTTTTTTTTTATGAAGTTGGAGATCTCATTTGATTATTGAAATACTTCTGTTTCAATGAACTCGGTGCATTGAAATGACATAAATTATCTTTAATAAGGCATTTTATTTCAGCACTGTCTGATTGTGAGTTAGATTGTAAATGCAAATTGACGCTTGTTTATTTCTCCTGGATGCTTACACTACAAAAAGTAGAGCGATTATTAATAGCTTATTATACATTACAAAATGGTCAAGTTTTATGCCACAAAAAGTCTTGGAAGTGTATAATATATTTTTCATTGGAAATTGTTGTTCTTATGTTTATGACTAGCTTGTTATGTTATACATGTTAAGAAAAGCGAGCAAAATTTAGAGAGTTAATAAAAGAACAAAATATTTAAAGTTCTTCTAAGGTAGAATATATATGTGGATTGGGCAGAACCTTGTAAAGGAATGTGCAAGTTGTTTAGTGGTGTGGCTAGAGATTTCTCCTGATGTGGCCCATAGATTTAATTATTTTTGCATGTACTACATAGCATTAGGTTCAGTTGTAGGACAAATCTCATTCAGCTTATATCATGGTATATTGTTTACTTTCTCCTCATATTATGTTATTTGGGTTCCATATATTTCATGTGTTTTTCTTATAAGTGAGAAGATATTCCATAGAGGATGGAACCCCTTTTTTGAGTTTGTATCATGGTATATTGTTTACTTTCTCCTCATATTATGTTATTTGGGGATCCATATATGTCATGTGTTTTTCTTATAAGTGAGAAGATATTTCATAGAGGATGGAACCCCTTTTTTTTTGAGTTTATAATGCAGCTGTGGGATGTGAAAGCTCTAAAATTTTTTAGTTCGTGTGGCCCTTCCTTTTGTAGGGCCTTGCTACTCTGGGAAGCTTGTAATTGATAATGAATTTGCCTTAGTTGGGTTCATTATTGTTAATGCACCTTAAATTTACTTAATTTGTGACTGATGATCTTAGGTTGTATCCAGTATGCTTGTTTGTTTCTAATATTTATCTGTCTTGATTCTTTACAGAATTTTGAAGATGATGCATACAGTCTCTTCTCACGCTAATGAAAATAGAATGACTGCATCTGCTGTTGCTGCTTGCATGGCACCCTTGCTACTACGTCCTCTATTAGCCGGTGAATGTGAGTTAGAGGATGACTTCGATTTTAATGGTGATAGTTCTGCTCAGCTTCTTGCTGCTGCTAATGCTGCTAATAATGCTCAAGCCATCATTACAACTCTTTTAGAGGAGTATGAGAATATATTTGATGTAAGATATGCTTCAGTTGTTTATTTGATACTGGAACACTTTTTTATTTATTGCTTCTATTTATCTTGGTGTGGTAATTGATGGGGTTTTGGTTTTATTAATAATGCTGATCTTTTTGTTTTGAACAAAATGAAGTTCTGCTGTAGGCTTGGTGGAGCATATTTTGTTGTATAGGGTTAGATCAAGAGATGTTCCTATTATGTTTGCCATTGTTGAAGTTTGTGATAAATGCTCTTATACTTTGTGAAAAGCATTTTTTTGTTATCCTTGTTTCTGTAATGATAGCTATTATCTGCTGTTTCAGGATGAAAATCTACACAGATGCTCCATTTCTGCTGATTCTCGGATTGAAAACAGTGGGAGTGATGATTCATCTGATGATGAAAATATGGATATAAAGGATAACGGTTACCATGATGCAGAAAATGAAGTTGATCAAGAAACTGATGATGATGCTGATGCTGAACGAGTACTCAGTGGAAAATTAAGTGAAAGCAGTGGTTATGCTGGCAGTGATCTTTATGACTATAAGGTTGAGGTTGTCCCTTATACAGAAGCATATCCATATATTCCAACATTTTCCCCCTGCATGTTAAACTAGTAATAAAAATCGGACTCGTTCTTTTGTTTTTGTGCATGTGCATTGACCTGAGATTAGTGCTATTTGTATTTTGGATGGATCCCTTCATTTTGTCTTTCTAATTTTAAGCTGCCTGATACCTCAGCTGTACTTCTTGCCATTAGATGCTGATCAGCGTCTTTCAGATTTAGGGCTTCCATCCTAGGTTACCAGTATTTTTAAAACCAAGTTTCTACAACTCCAAGTGTTTAACCTCGAGTGACTGCTCTTTAAACTTGTCTTTGGCGTATTCCTTTTGCTAATATTCTGCAAAGTCATATTATTTGTAAAGAATGGGCGTTTTGGTTTTGATGTTACGCTATACTGGTGTATTTGGTTGGAAAGACTACCAAGATTACCGGGAAGCATCTTTTATTTTAAGTGGAACAGCGACATTTTAAAGGATTTTAGATGCTATGCATTTGGTCCCTATTTGTGAAGGTTATCTTTCTACTTAGTGTATCACTGGGGCCCTTCAGATAACCTGGTCGCTACTAAATCTTCCGTTTCTTTCTTTCCGGCTTCCAATTTAATATAAAGTGTTTGATTTGTCTTCTATGGTTCTATTTTGTTCCAAAACTTATTCAGGCTGCTATAATCTTTAATTGATGTGGATACATTCAATTTGTACACATGCAGGCTTTTGGTGGTGCTGATTCGGATGTTGGATCACCTAGACATAATCAGGCTTCGGCTGAGAGTTCGAGTGTACCTGTTGGTTCTGTCCAAACTAAAGAGCCTAATATTCAACCTTTGGAACAACCAAGTAAACTGAAGAAAGGAAACGAGACTTTAGTTAATGAAATGGATGTTTCAAGTGCATTACCTGCTGGTGAATCATACCGATCAATGGGTGAAATTCTATCTTCAATGGATCCTGTGGCTATTCCCATACCTGGGCTAGAATCATCTGCTGAGAAGCCTGCTGGTAAAGTTGCAACCCCTAATGCCAATGGGAAGCGGTCAACATTCTGGGGAAGAAGTAATGTAAGTCATAATCTGTTGATGCATCATCCGGCATATATGTTTCAACTATATGGAAATATAGATCACATGGAGTTTATGACACATGCATTATTAATTTTAAACATTCTATTGCTGAATTTTATTCCATTAAAGTTATTTAATAAGCCCGTAAAAGGTTCCTAACAACTACTTGGTTAACTAAACCTTGAAAAGGAAATCTGCTAAGAGTTGGTTAATGAAGATTTTACAGTAGAAGTTCAACCTCAATGCAACATTTTGTATGGGTTTCTCCTTCAATAATTTGTCTTCTTTTTATTTGGTTTGGGTGTATGTTGGGGGAACAAAAATGTGGAAACATAACTTCCTCCATTTGGAAACCTAGGAGAAGTGGAAGGAAAAGCAAATTGTGAAGACTGAAATTCCATAATGCTTCTTGTTTATTGTTTTATTTATTTATTTATTATTGTTATTATTATTGTTGTTATTATTATTCTCTGGAGCAAAAATGGCAGGGCAAGTAGATAGTTTGCCATAAAATATGCTGATCGGTTGTTTTTCTCCTCACATTCTCATTCTGGAGAGAGGGATTTTGGTGGTTGGAGAAATTTTTTTTTTATTTTTATTTTTACCCCATTCTCTTCTTTTTTTCTCCTTTATCTAATCTAAATATGATTCTTATCTTTTACTTCCATGCTTCCCGCTTTCCCCTTTCTCCACAAGGCTTACCTGTAGCTTTATGTCAATCTTCCTATATCTCTTGTAACATTTATGTAGTCTTCAAAAGCAATTGCCACCTTTGGGGTTGGGAACTTGGAGTAAGAGCATGAGTTCCTTAAGCAGAAGTGTCTACGGTCTGCTATTGTTACTTGACATGGATCATAAAATTTCTAAAGCTATGAGTTGTCCTCAAAACTTTTAACTTGGGATTTTCTATGATTTTTTTAATTAGTCGTAAGTGGGAGATGAGATTATTAGGTCTTATACTGCAATATTAGGCATCTAATATTCTTTTTCTTTATACAGGCCAGAAAGACACCATCAGTGGAATCAGTTGATTCTTCTGGAGAAGAAGAGTAAGACACTATTTGTATTCTTTTGAACTACTATAATGTATGTCCCTTGGCACTATTAGCAACATTTGTATCCCGGCATACTCCTTTTTGGGTTGTGCTTTCAAGCTAGCTAAATTAATGCATCTGTCTCAACATTCTATAAGAACTGGTAGTCTTTAAGTTGTTACTCAGTATTGTTATTGGTATTAGTTCAACTGGATATAAATTATTGCATTTCTCTCATTTCAATTTTTATGTTACTAATTGGAAAATTTTGAATGGTGAACAAATTTTTAAAATCCAAATATGGCAGGAACATAACGCAGTTAGGTGTAATGAAAAGACAAAAATCATACTTTATGTAGATCCAAGAAAGCCCAAGTTTAATATGAATGATAAGCATAACATGAATTATAAGCATATAATGTTTCTGTAATTTATTTGTTTTTGACAGATTGTATGTGTTGCTCAAAGTCAAAACATTTTGTATATCTGAGCCCCAGCCTATGTGTATTTGAAGCATTATCTGCTATCATTACAACCCTCATTTTATTTTTTTCATGTGATCTGTACTGGTTGTCCATTATAGTTTTACAAAAATGAGTTGCATTTTTCGTAGGCTGGCTATTCAGAGGCTTGAGATCACAAAAAATGACTTGAAGCACAGGATAGCAAAGGAGGTCTAGTTTCTCCCTTTTAAATTCTTGCTCTCACTAATGAAACATAATTGCTTCTTCTTTTTTTCCTAACAATCTTGATCATTCATCTGTTCAGGCCCGGGGAAATGCAATTTTACAAGCCAGCTTAGAGAGGAGGAAGCAAGCTTTGCATGAGCGACGCTTGGCACTTGAACAAGATGTACATATTTTAACTTATTACACATTTCATTCTCTTAAAGCTATTTTCAGGTTTTGTTTCTATGGCCCTTTTTGTGTTAAATGGTGAACTTGGTGCTAGAAGCTCTATGGATTCATACTAGCTTCTTGGTAGACACTTTGTTGTATGCATTTCTAGTCAAGGTGGTTCGACCATACAAGACGTAAAGGAGTTGCCATGATTGCAACACGTAGCATGATTTTGTGATAAGAACATTGGATATCTTTAGTCAATCACCAATTGCATTTCTTACACATTAATGCAAGCATTCGAAATTCCTGCTTACTTTCTTGAACACTATATTTTTATTTCTTGATTGGCTATGGAAGTAAAAAAAGATAAAAATAAACACATTTATTTCCTTTGCCAATTTAGTACTAAAAAACCTTTTCAGAAAAATACCAGTTTGACCTCTACAAAGCCCTACTACTCCTATTCCTCAATAGCATCCAGCCTTCAGTCGGCTCTTTACTATGGGAAAAATTTCTCTAGTGAAAAAATTAAGAGTAGTTAAGTGGAATCTTTTTGGTTATTTTCAACATATGATTGGTTGTAATTTAGTATGAGTACTTGAAGGTCTTCAACTAAATGAGAATGCTGTACATGGAAATATAGCTGCATGGTCTAGCATTTCTGGATGGATATGACATTTTATAACAATTATTTCTTACTTTCTCTCTTTTTGTATTACCATTATGATGTATTCTATAATGTTGTGTCCTTGTGGAGTAAATATATTGATTGCTGCATTTTCTGTGCCTACTGACTTGTGAATGACTGTATATAGGTGTCGAGATTACAAGAGCAGTTGCAAGCTGAAAGAGATCTTAGAGCTGCACTGGAAGTCGGCTTGAGCATGTCTTCTGGACAATTCTCCAGTTCACGTGGCATGGATTCTAAAGTTTGTATAGATCTTGAGTGACTTTACCTTTTATCCCTAATTATTCACATGTAATTTGTATTAGGTAATACACATTCTTATGACTTGAATTGATGTGAAGACGAGGGCTGAGCTTGAGGAGATTGCTCTTGCTGAAGCAGATGTTGCCAGGTTGAAGCAGAAAGTTGCAGAACTTCACCATCAACTTAACCAGCAACGACAGCATCATTATGGTTCTCTCTCTGATGCACGCGACCGTTATCAACATGTCCAAAATCATAGCTCCCAACAGTGAGTTGCAAGTCATTATCTTTTCAATTACCCAATTTTTGTTGTCAATTTGCATGGATAGTTGCATATAACTTTTCCTTTACCTGTTCTGAATCATTCACTCATCGCTCTATTAGGTCCAGGCAACTCCAATTATGCTATTGCCTTATTGGTATGAATATGATGTCACACATGGGATTTCCCATCAGTATTCTTTTCTCAATTCTCTTTTGGGGGTCCTTGTGGTTGGAACTCTATTAAAGGAGTAATATATTGAGTGGCTTACTTGTTGGGCCCCCACTTCCAGGCTCCCCAAGGCGGCTACTCAAATATCAGGACCGATGATTTTATTCAAGTTTAGATATTGCACGCTACATGTGAAGAATCTGCTTAAATTTTTCTGTTTGTTTGTCGTGCTAAAGACGCAACTTTCGAAGCTACATTAGTACATATTACATTTTGTTACTTGGTATGGAATCTAAATATCCAAATTCCAGAGCCTTGCTAACAAAACGTGTTGTCATGAAGTTCATTTGATAGCTTTTGGTAGAAAGAAAGGGCAAAGTACCTTTTGGCTTGTCACTTGAAACCTATCTGATTTTTCTTTTATTTGAAGTTTATTTGTTTCCCATCCTTTTCTTTTTTTTCAATCTCATGCTGGAAGCCTAAAATGAATTAGAGATGAATAGCCTTATGATTAAAGAAATTACTGACTAGTTCACATGTTATATCATGAAAGTGGTGCTATGGCATTTTTTAATATTCTTGTTGTATCCTTTTCTTTATTATTTTCAAATTCTGATATCTGCAGGAGATTTCTTCAGCAAGATTTTGATACAACCCTTGCTTTTGTCAATCATGAAAGGAAGCAAAGAACTGAGGTATTTTTATAGCTTCATGTTGAGTTGATTTAACATTTTTCAAGAGATTCAGAAAGTAGAATGTGGATTTTCCCAATACCATCTTTCATCATGCTAGCCCCTATTGTCCATTCTTTGCAGCATAGTAAGTTGATGTTGGCATTTGATTATGTCATTGTTCATTTAAGCTTCTGAACATGTCATGGAACACTTTCTAAATTATTTTGTTGACATTGCACTTCTCGTTGTTCCTTGAGAGTTCGAAATTCAAGTATCTACTCTGCTTAGGATCAGACCTTTTGTTCTGTTGCCCCCTCTTTTATTATAGTTCGCAAGTAGTTCTGCTCTGAACAGAATAGAAAGGAAAAGAGATCCATATAGCTGAACCACATCATTTTGTGACTAAGGCATGATTGAATTGATCTAGTCATAAATAATATATGCTGCAGGAAAATTTGTTGGTGCCAGATTGGAGAAATATTAAAGTAACAGGATTAGCAACTGGCAGCAGTAGCAGGCAGCTCCCTCAAAAGCAATTTATGGAATCAACAAGTCTGAGTGATTCCAAAAGTACTGAGGCATCCACCAACATGTCAATGGATGAGCTCTGTGGTGTTGACTCTGCTCCCTCCACTTCAAGAGCAGTAGAGGTAAGGCTTTTCTTAGAGTGCATGTTAATGTGAACTTGCAATTTCAAAATTCTTTTTTTTCTGACTTTGTATTCAGATTGGAGATATGGATATGTCAGCTTTCCAAAACCTTGGATGCTTCTTGAATTAAATTTGTTCAGGGACTGACAAAAAATATTGATAAAAAATGAAAGAATAAGTTACTGGGAAGAAAAAAAAAATATAAGGTTGGATATGCATCTATATCCATGAGAATTACATAAGTACGAGAAAAATCCTGATTTCTCCCAAAAGATGAAAATAGGATTCTTAAGGATAATAAGGCTTTTCGATTCCAATATTCCTAGATGTTGATTTTACCACTTTGGTTGCAGATGATGGATTATCCAAGACATCCATCAGCAGCATCTTCTGCTTTGGTAGAATTAACTACCCGGCTTGATTTCTTCAAGGAAAGGCGTTCTCAATTAATGGAACAGCTCCACAACCTGGACTTAAACTATGGTGCAACATCCTCTCAAGATTTTATTTATAAACCATCATCCCCACCCTGGAACTGACAAGAGAAAAACTGATGCTCATTGCTCGCCTGTGAAGTCATGTTGTTGTATATTCTTCAGGATTGCATATAGGTGTATCTTGTGTACTCTTGCTTCAATTCCAAAATTCTTTTCCCCCCACCACCCCCAAAACCTGTTCTTTTTTTCCTTTTTTTTTTTTTTCTCATTTTCATTTTTCATTTTTCTAGGTAGAAAATGATTGGATTCTGATCCTGATGGCTCCCGTTTCTTCCCTACCATTGCCTCTCCTTTTGTCATAATACTCTGTAAACAATATTGAGTTGTTACCTGTTGTGTCAATAGTAGGTATTGAAAAATATGTTTTGAGAAACCTATCTTGTATGTGTCCGACAAGAATTGTCTTGTGTATATGGAAGTGAACGAGTCAATGACTGTTCGGAATTTGATGGGTGTATTTGAAGGCAATTTTTATGTGGAGTAATGCTCCTCCACCCCAATTTAAATATTTAATAGATTTGTTTGGTTTATTTATTCTAATACCTTCTCTTTGCTGACAGTAGCCACAAAATTAGTGCGTCATTTAGGGCTTGAAATAAATAAGGCCATTTGACTCGATTATGAAGCAAACTTCATGTTTAGATTTTAGTTTGGGATAATTACAAAAAATTATTCTGAGGCAAAATAGGGCCTATAGTTTATTTTGCGACAAAAGTCTACCTTATGTTAATAAATTATCAATGAACATGCTAATGCGTTTTAATGTGGTTTGGCAAATATGTATTTGGTTTTTCTCTGACACTTTTATATCTTGTGTTACTTTTTTATATTTTAAGGCTAACTAAATTAATACGATAAATATTTTATAAGATATTTTTTAAATTAAATTCGATTTTAGTACATTAGTTTCAAGTAATTTGATAGGTAATTAATTGTTTGGGTTTGAAATAAACGATGAGAACATACATTTTTGTAATTTATAGTTAAATAAAAATATGATTTTTTGAATAATTTTTAATTATATTTATGAATTTTTTAGGCATGATTTTATAATATTATTATAAAAGTATTTATTATTGATGATTTATGTTATATTAGTATCAAATTATAAATACCAATCTTATAAATTAATTGAGATATGTAAGAGGCAAATGAAATAAAATATAGGTATAACAAAGAAACTACAAGGTATGAGATTGCAAATATATGAAACCACAGCAGGTTCAAAAAATGGCATTAGCATGATTGGCATTAATTTATTAACTGAATAAACCATATGATAGTCTTTTTGCCATAAAATAAATCACAGATCCCATTTTACGAATGAGTGAAACCACGTACTTATTTTTTTCTTAGTTTTAACACTTTACTGAAATGTGTTTAATGAGAAAAAAATAATTAAGAGAGTGTACAATGATGTCATCTTTTACAAAATTTTTTCAATTAAGGTGACAAACTACTTTTTTTATTTTATTGATAAGGTAATTGAAAATAAAGTTGAACCATTGTGTTGTAAATGTTGTATATTAAATAGGATTTGTATATAACTATTAAAATATTAGTTTAATTAGGAGTCCTTAAATAATTAGAATTATATGTAATGTATATATATGGGTGTAACTCTATTGATTAAATCAATTAGTAGAAAGGGTGTTCGGAATTTTTTTTTCTTGCCGCCTAACGAAGCAACCACTAGTTTTTTTTTCTTTTGGGTTATTAAGTTAGGGTTTCTTGGGTCCCCCTTTTTTAGTGGTCTGCTACTCTCACCACCTGCACCTAGGGAAGCGCCTGCTGCCGATCAGCCATCGCCTAAAGTTTCCTCGTCGGAGACCCTGCATGTGCCAATCAGCCATCGCCTAAAGTTCATCGTCAGAGACCCTGTGCGTGGCCTATACGAGCCGCCACAAGTTTTCTGCAACAGTCCCGTGCGTTGGTGCTTGGAGGCGCATCCTTGCCGAATTTTGCTTCAGTTTATCTTAAATAACTCACCTCGGCTTCTACAACCTGTTTGTGCACCTATTTGGGTCAGCATCAGTTGCTGTGTGGGACCTTTTCTGTTACAAGTTTGAATTTTTTGAAAATCTACAAGGCACAATTTGTTTTCTATATTTGGGTTTGTTCTTTTTGAAATATGTCTGAGAAAAAGGCTGTAGTTGTTTCTGACATCCCGATGATGTCGAAAATCATAGAACATAAACTTAATGCTACAAATTATCTTGATTGGAATAGAACTATTGAATTTTATTTGCTAAGCATATCTATGGATAGTTATTTGATCGGTGATCCTTCAAAAGATGATGTTAAACTGCCTTGGATGAGGGAAGATGCTCGCTTGTTCTTACAAATTCATAATTCTATTGATAGTGAGGTAGTTGGAATGAATACTCACTATAGCACAGTTAAAGAATTGACAAAGAAAAAAAAGTCTCTCACCAATTATTTTATGGATTTTAAGAAAACATATGAAGAACTTAATATGTTGCTTCCATTTAGTACCGATATAACTATTCAGTAGGCTCAACGTGAAAAGATGGTTATGAGATTTTTAGCTGGACTCCCTTTTGAATTTGAGACTGCTGAATTTCAGATTCTTTTTAGTTCAGATGTTTCTTCTCTATAAGATGTTTTTAATAAGATGCTCGCTAGTTCTTTTAATAAAGTCCTTTTTAGTTCAGATGTTTCACTTGTTCAGCCTAGTAGTGTCCTTGTTTGTCATAATACTACATTTGAATTAGGAAGACAATAATATCAGAGCGGGAACGGTAAAGGAATGAGATCTACCGACTATGATAAGAATACTAATACTTGTGGACAAGAGTCAGAAGAAATAGTGTGTCACTACTGTCATAAGCCAGGATATAATGAAGAGGGATTGTAGGAAGTTGTAGAATAAGACAACTCAGTCTGCCTATATTGCATCCACAACAGATACCTTTGAGAAGCCTATAATGATATCTGCAGATGAATAAGCAAAATTCGCCCCATACCAAGAATCATTGAAAAGTCAATCTCCTCCTATTATTGCCATCGTTGAGTCAGGTAAACCCAATACATGTCTTGTTTCCTCCTCTTTAAAATGGGTCATTGATTCTGGTGCTACAGATTATCTGGCAGGTAATTCAAAATTATTTTCTACTTTTCAGTCGCATAAATCTAGCTCTTCAGTTACTTTAGCATATGGGTCTACATCTTGTGTTATAGGGTCTAGGACAATTCATCCAACACAATCACTTTCTTTATCATCTGTTCTTAGTTTACCATAGTTATCATTTAACTTAATTTCTATCAGCAAACTCACTCGTACCCTTAATTGTCGTGTCTAATTTTTTTCTTGACCACTATTTCTTTCAGGATCTTATGACGAAGAATATTATTAGTAAAGGACATGATTTTAGAGTTCTTTACATCCTTGATACACAAATTCCAATATCGATAGCCTATTCTGGAGTTACAACCCCTTTTGAAGGACATTATAGGTTGGATCACCCTTCTCTCCATGTATTAAAACAACTTTGTCCTCAGTTTCAAAGTTCGTTTTTATTAAATTATGAGTCCTTTCAATTGGCGAAACACTATCATCTTAGTTCAAGTTCTAGAGTCAATAAATGAGCTAGTGCTCCTTTTAAGTTAGTCGATTCAAATGTTTGGGGTCCGTGTCCAGTTGAGTCTAAAACTGGGTATAAGTATTCTATTAATTTTATTGATGACTATTCTCGTATGATATGGTTATATTTAATAAAAAATCATTTGGAGGTGTTTTCTCATTTTTTTACTTTTTGTGCTAAAGCTAAAACTCAATTTAATATTTTTGTACAAGTATTGAGAAGTGATAATGCTCATCGTGGCATTGTTCATCGAACTTCTTGTGTAGATACACCATCTCAAAATGGGATTTCTAAAAGAAAAAATAGACACCTTGAAATTGCAATAGCTTTCTATTTCAAATGAAGGTTTCTAAACTTTTCTTAATTAATTGTATGTCTTCATCTGTCCTTTAGGGTAAAACTCCTTATCATGTTTTGTTCCTAAATAAAACACCATTTCCAATTGAGCCTAGGGTATTTGGGTGTACATATTTTGTTTGAGATGTTCATCCTCAAGTTACCAAGTTAGATCCAAAATCTTTAAAATGTGTTTTTCTTGGATATTCTTGTGTTCAAAAAGGTTATAGATGCTATTATCCTTCTCTCAACAAATATTTTGTGTTAGCTGATGTTACTTTTCTAGAAGATACTCCTTTCTTTCCATCTACTCCTCATTCAAGTCAGGGGGAGGATGAGGATTTATTAATTTATACAATTGCATCTGCTTCTGATAAACCTAAGCCACCTATAGTACAAGTTTATTATCGGTGATCAACTCCTCCAGATCCATGTCCTGAACCAGTTCCTTCGTCGTCGGATTCAGTCTTAGAGGATCTTGTTCCTTCATCATCACTACTAGTCTCTAGCAATGATCTTCCTATCGCTCTTTGTAAAGGTAAGGATACATGCACTTATCCAGCATTTTCATTTGTCCCTTTTAATCATTTGTCATTCTTTTTTTGTTCTTTTATTACATATCTTGATTCTATATCTATCCCTAAGATTGTTAAATAAGCTCTTCCTTATCCTGGTTGGCGTAAGGCCATGATTGATGAGATAAGTGCTTTAGAGGATAATGGTACTTGGACCTTGGTCAATTTTCCTACAGCTAAGAGAGGCTATTGGGTGTAAATAGGTGTTTTTCATTAAAGTAAATCCCGATGGATCCATTGCTAAATCGAAAGCTCGTCTAGTTGTTAAAGGATATGCTCAGAATTATGGAATAGATTACTCAGATACATTTTTTATCCTATTGCTAAGTTGAGCTCTCTGTAAGGTTGTTCATTTCTATGGCGGTTACTTTTGATTGGCCTCTTCATCAATTAGACATCAATAATGTTTTTCTCCATGGGGATCTTCAATAGGAAGTTTATGTGGAGCAACCACCTAGCTTTGTTGAACCATTGATGAAATAAATTAAAATTTTATAATTAAAATTAAATTAAATATAAATTCAATGGCTATTTGTATTATTATCTTGATCATTATAAGTAGACTTAGTGGGCTTTGACATGTTTAGTTAGGGCTTGAACTTAATTAGGGTTAAGATCATAAAGAATGAGCCTTCTAATAATAAGTAATCTATTAGGTCTAAATGCTGGAACTCAAAAGCATAACACGAAATTAGGCTAGACTGGGTGGACTATATGCATGATTGACTAGTAAACTAGGCTAACTATTCTAATATGGGTTAGGCTGAATAAAAATAGGCTAGACCTAGGTGTATTATGTGTGTTTTTTTGGTATGCTTGTGTATAAATTATTTTCATTTATAGAGAATAATTTGTTAAACAATAAAATTAAAGACTAATATACACAAATAAGGAAGTTGGCTTCCGGATCCATCTTTGAACTATATGGTGTAAGTTTTCTTATAGAATATGAGAAACGCCACTCATTAGTAGAAGTGTCCCGATGATTCGAGTGTATGTTTGTCTCTAATTTTATCATTTAACATCGCTATACTTTCATACACTATACACATTGGTCCTTATAGTCCCGATGGCGTCGGCTAACAGTTCTTTGGTTCCACTTAAATTCTAGAATTGTGAGACTGGCTATATTACTCATAAATAATGAGTGAATTTTCTTCGTCGCATGGACCCTTGAGTGGAGAGACAAGCCAAGGAAGAACACTTTTTGCTTGTAGGAGCCTTTTATCCTTACCCAAGAATCAGCCTATGATAATAACCGTAGTAATCTCCCTTAGGGACCCTATTGCTTGCTATATGAGATGTTTTTCCTTGCAAGTATCTTAAAGCTTAAGTATTGAAAGGTTTTGACCCATAAATTTGGAACCAGGCTCTAGGCCTAAAATATGCAAGCTTTTATGCTTACACTGAGAAACATCACCTTGTTTGTTTAAGTATGCTTTGAGAGCTTATAGTATGCGCATCGGGCCTACTATCCCCTGTTGATAGAAAGCCCAAACCTAAAATCCTAGAGAAGAAAGACTCATAAAAAATTATGTGTGGGAGTAATAAGATTGGAAGGGTAAACTATATGTGCTAACTTCTTCTTCTTTGTCCTTGTGCATTACATGTGCATCATGCATACTATGCATCTCATGCATCACACTAACTCTTTATTTTGAAGCCATTTTAGATTATCATCCTTAATTTGGATAAGACGATAATGGATATCAAGATGACCTATTTCACTAGCAATCAAGACAAGAGCCCAAGAAGTAGTACCTCAGAAGTTGAAACAAAGATAGCCCACAAGCAAGACATTGATGCTATCAAAGCTGCAATCATAGCTGACCTAATGATTATGATCTGAGGGGAACTCCTACAAGCTTTGACTGAGATTTTTGAGAAACAAAATATTCAAAAGGCTGTTATTACCCCTGCAACTACTATTGCTACTACTCATGATGTGGAAGCACATGGTGAGCACCTTTGAAACTTAGATGACTACATGCTAGAGAAAGCTAAGGAAGAGTATGCACTTATTGCAAAAGCTGTTGCAAAATTCTAGATTTTGCAGAATCTGACTAAAAGGCTTGACAAAATGCAAGATATGCTGAAAGATCAAGGTTTTGATTCAATCTTTAATTTTGATGAATTGATGCTGATTGAAAAGGACAAGTTACCTCCTAAATTTCGTATGCCTGAAATGCAGAAGTTTAATGGAATTGGAGATCCAATATTCTACTGTCTTGAGTACTACGCATTTGGCTAAGACCAAAATCATCAAGCTTTTCGTACTTTCATTAGAAGGGTTAGTAGTAAATTTGTACCATGAGTTAGAAAGGTCCATCAAGTCTGATTGGAAAAGACTTTGTGATGCTTTTGTGCAACAATATGACTATAATGCTCATCTAGAAGTCTTCATAAGGTATTTGGAATCAAGTTTGGATCAAGTTTGGATGGTAGTTCAAAATGTACTCCACCTTGGGTGGAAAAGTTGCAAATGATTAATCCCAAGATCTTCGCAGGCTTGTATGATGATGGCTTACAAGTAGAAGAAATTGAAAATGCTAAAGCTAGTTGGAGCATGTAGAACTTTGAAGCTATAAAGATCGAAGACCTACCATATGAAAATGATGAAATCTCATAAGATTTAGCGCTTGATTTGTTTTAACACAAAAATATGATTATGCTTTTAGGATCAGTGATATAACTTCGGTTTTGCTTATTTTATAATGTTTATCCTGATGGTTTTGCATGACAATGATTACTACATAAGTATGTTTGATATTAATTCCATTCGAATTGATTTATTTAATTTGAGCATAAATGACAATCCTAAGTACATTTCTATCACATTTAACATAACTCTTGAAGAGAGAAAATGAGAGAACAAAAGAAAAAAAAGGAATGAGAAAGAAAAAGGAGATAGTAGTTGATACAATATGATTGAATTCAAGGTAACAAAATTATTTAAAACACTGGAGGCAAAGCAAGAAGGCCGAGTTCATCCTCCATTACATTAATTACAACCTTGAGAACAACAAGGACCTCCGAAGATAGAAGTGATTAAATATTGTTGCTTTAAACCTGAAAAATGCAAGACCTATTGTATTTGACTCCAAAAGAAAATTTAAATTGAGTTAGAAACTTCCATATAAAAAACTCAAAGATTATGCTAGAAGATGCTAAAACCTTGAGGGGTAATAAGTTCATAAGTCTTAAATACTATCTTTTTGAAAAAAATAGAAAGGCAGATCCTACTGACTAGATGACCTTTACAGTTAGTCAGGCAAAGGTTAAGGAAATAAAGTAAAAAGTGAAAAAATATTTGACTAGAAAATCCAAAAGGACAAGTTGATAACAAGAGTAGTATTATGTGAAATAGAAAATGTACCCGTCTGTGCCCAGATTAAATGAACAAAATATGATTAGAATTTTTGTCAAACTTGCACATCAATTTTCATTGCTTGTGTCCTACTAGAAGGAGAAAACAAAATAAGGAGCAAAATCTATGAGCTCTGATAAAAGCAAGATTAATTTCTTTAACTCTCCTGTAAGAGAAATCCAAGAATTGGCAGCATTCAAGTCTCCATCAATCTTGACATCATGCATAACGAATCAGCAGAGTCAGAGCCTTTCAGCTTTCATTAGAGAAATCTTACCTTAGGCAAAGTCCTAAAATTAGTGGAATCATCTACAAGTTTGAAAAAAGAGACTACAAGTACTCAAGTAACCAAATCTGCACTAAGAGAAAATAAGTAGAAAGTGAAAGTAAAGAAAGAAATATACTAAGTTGAAAATCTGAAAAAGCGGCTTAGGCAAAAATAGAGTCTGCTAAGTTTAGAACCCGAAAGGGTAGTTTAGGCAAAGTTAAGACATTAGCCTTTAAGTTGAAAACTTGAATGGGCGACTTAGGCAAAAGTCAAGACGTAAAAATAAGAAAAGAAAATATATGCATGAGATTATCCTGAAGCCAATTGCCATTGCACAAGTATCAGTACAGCTCCAAGGCAAAATGATTCAGTCCTTACACACTCAAATTATCTCCAGATCAATACCTCATGTCGTCACCATGATTTTTAGATTTATGATATGCATCCTTGTCTTTATCATTTTTTATCAACCATTTAGCTCCATACCCTATGAGCGAAGAGTAGACAACCTACTTATCAAAGTGTCAAATCTTTTACTTATCTTTATATGAAAAAAAAAAGATTTTTTTTATTTGAATTGATTCCAAGTTGAACAAAGGATTGAATATTAATTGATCACATCATTTGAGTGTCGGAATCCCTCTGTCCAAACTAAAGGATGATCTTTAGAAATGCATTGCATGTCATACATAACATGCATATCACACACCTTCACTACTTTTGCTTGATGAGATCTGTATGTATACTTGTATATATATCACTAACTTGTAATAGGAAAATAAAAAGAAATTCAAACAAAAAATAAAGCGCTCAAACTACACTCAAGTTTACCCTCCGAAGAGGAAGATGCATCAGTTTACTTCTCAAAGTAGAGTTTATCAGTTTACTTCCTGAAGCAAAGATTATCATTTGAAGTTGAAGATCATCAATTTATATCCCAAAGCGAAATAATCATCATTTTAGAGTAGAATACAATCAGTGGAAGATCATTAATTTACTTTCCGAAATGAAAGCTCACCGACCTATTTTCTGAAAGTAGAGAATCAGTTTAAATTCTGAAGAAACACAATTCTGAAGCAAAATTTATCTAAGTACATACCAAATCACAGCCTAAAGTAGAAATTACAACATAATTGCATCCCAAAGTAGAAAGTAATCAATAAGCTAGAGGAAAGTCTTTGCAAGTACAAAATCAACGGGTGTGATTCCTAAATCAGTGGGCGTGGCTCCCAAATCAAATGGGCGTGGTTCCTAAACTAGATGGGCATGGTTTCCAAATTAACAGGTGTGGTTCCAAAATCATCAGGCGTGGCTCCCAAATCAGACGGGCATGGTTCTCAAATCAAACATGTATGGTTTCCAATACCAATGGATATAGTTCCCGAATACAGGCGAAGTCCTCAAAATCAAAGCAGGAGAAGTCCTCAAATCCAAACAGGCGAAATCCTGAAATCTAAGCAGGCAAAGTCTTCAAATCCAAGCAGGCGAATTATTTCTTTGAAATTAATTTAGACCTAATTTTAAGAAATAATTAAGTTTGAGAGTTAAAACAACAGTTCTTACAAGTTCTTGGGACCTAATTGTAGGTTTTTCATAAACTTTTCCTGCATAGGGCCAATCGGCTGGACATTGAGCTAATAAGCTC